>NW_009734524.1:0-467 GCF_000703405.1 Apaloderma vittatum | reverse complement strand
CAACCTTTTACTTCCTTGTGACCCCCCTTTTTCTACCCGGCAGCCCAGTGTGGCACACAAGAGCCAGCAGTGGCCTTGGTCACTAGGAATAAGTATAAGCAAGAGCCTGTCTGCATACCAGTCCCAGGCAGTATCTGCAAACATCAGGTGTTATCACTGCCAGTAGCAGGCACTGTCTATGAAAACATGTTGCTAACTTCAGAAAGTGTAGCCTTTTAGAAGAAACTAAAACTGAAAAGTAAAAATCACTAAATAGAACTGGGTTTTAGCTCAAACCCAGGACAATTTATCTTACTATCTAGCATAAGCCATTGACCATTCTTTACTGACGGGCTATCCAGAAGGACTGAATCCCAAATATAGATTTGAGTTTTGAGGATAATGTTAAGGAACATAGGTGTGCAGTAAAACCTCCTATGACTTCATGTAAAAATCCTTGCAGATAGGCACAGATTATTGTCATGCAA
>NW_009734523.1:0-1563 GCF_000703405.1 Apaloderma vittatum | reverse complement strand
AATCTGGAATTTACTATTGAATTTTTAGACTTTTTTTTTCTCTCTCCCTGTTCGGGAGCAAATGGTTCAGTCTTATGAAACTACTTCTGTTCTGGTTTTCAGGTTACTGAAAAACTTGTGGCATCCTTTGCCCAGTGTTCATATCTGACTAAAATATCAATACTGAGATCATTCTTTTATATCGACAGCAGTAAGAAGCTGGTGGTGGCCAGACTGTTCTGAATGCAGCTGGCTGTTCCCGAGACTGCAGGCTGGTGTGTGGGGAGAAGGGAGTACAGGAAAAGCAGCGTGATAAGCACAAATGGCATAAGAAAGTTAAACTAGTTTTATTTCAAGATGTGAGACCATTGTCAGAGATTCAGCTGTCTTGCATTCGCTCATACAAAGCTTAATAATTGACCAACAAAGCCATAGCTGTTTCTTATTTGAACAACTTTCTTAAATGATCACTGATAACTTTGTCTCTGAGAACAACATCCTGCAACTCTTTGTAGTTCCCCAGGAAGCAATTGGTAAATAATCAATTTGTATTTATCTGCTTGCCATCTGAGGTGTGATGGGTGTGAGGACAAAATAGAAAGGTAGGGTTTATTTTTGATTAAAATTAATTTTTATGGTTTTATGTGTATGTGTGTATACATACAAAAACAGATGTAAAAATAAATTCAACATTGAGGAATATTGACATAATAACAAGATGATTTTGACACCTAACTGAAGTAATTTAATACATCTTAATATAACATCCATTCCTGCCCTTTATGGCCTCTGATGGGAATGGGTGTTCTGAAAGAGCACTGTGTGTAAGTGCTAGCCGGGCTGTACAAGATAAGTAGTGCTTCCTGGTTTTTATATACTCAATTTTATAATCTGTTTGCTGGACTGCCATTCCTATTTCCTATAAAATGCACTTTTCCTGAGTGTTCCGCCTTTCTTATTTTTCCTTGTTCTTTACAGAATGTATTGAGTTTTCTTGGGATGGGCAGAGTTTTTTGCTACGGAAGTTACTAAAAATGGGTATGTTTCTATGTCATTTCTATATGATTTCAACCCTGGTGAAAAAGGAAACAGATGTCCTTTCTTGGACTTTTGCAAAAGGAAGTGCTGTACACAGAATGCAGTGGTATTTTGCAGACTGTACAGAATCTTCTCTGGTAGTCTGTAATAACACTTTTTTTGTAATAACTTACGGAACAAAGAAACCCAGATCCTGGTGTGGTATCTAGTCCCAGGAGAAGTCTTGTGATAGAAATCATATAGTCTTTCACAAATGACTGCAAGATTTTTAACAGGAAAGACAGAGAAGAAAGAAAAAAGCATTAATGAGCAGATGAGCAGGTAACCCTTAGCAGCATGTGTGAATTTCAGTGAATTTGTACATCTGTGTTACAACCAATCTCTTTATCTTTTAAGTATCTTAATTACTGTAGAACCCCTTTCTTTATGGCGAATCTACTTACATAAAATAAGTTTTCTTAGTTTGTTCTGCAGAGGCATGCAAGGTACATACAGGATACAAGTAAGGCGCCATGAAAGAAATGCTGTTGTACATTAGATGGATCT
>NW_009734522.1:37300-69833 GCF_000703405.1 Apaloderma vittatum | reverse complement strand
ATTCTATGACTGATTCTATGATTCTATGATTTAATCTAGCAACCACCTACAGCTCTACTTCTAGTAATTTTAGAATCCTAGCTTTTTTTTTTTCTGAACAGTTTATATCTAAAATATTTTATTTGTTTATTTCCCATCGAGGAGCTAAACACACCTTTTGTTTTTCCCTTGTAAGACCATACTAGTCTTGATGCTACAAGATTTTCCTTTAGGTTTTCTATATTATTAATTAGAGAATTGATATTTGTGGCTATAAAGAAATTGGGTTTTTTCTGTCTAAATGACACCACGCCATTTCATGGGGTTATTGCTGTATTATCACTGGTTTAGCTCTTACTTTTAAATTCAGAGGAAATCTGTGGGAACAATACCTAGAAGAACATGGTCTAATAGAAGTTCTTTCTCTGTTTAAGAGCTACGAAAAATGTAGTCTGACTAACGGGATAGTCAAATGAAAATACAGAACGTGACTAGCAGAAGAATGAAGTATTGTAGTCTCCCTCTTTGTGATTTTTCATTGTGCCTGTCTTGATGTAGCTTCATGATAAAGGTTTGTAATTAACACTGGAACTTTTCTGAGATGGGAATTCCAGCAATGTTCCATAATGGAGCGGAAGAGAAATAAGATTCCAGATGAAATTCATTCTGTTTTTGTTTTGGCTGAGTCAAACAGGAGGTGGACTTTTTCGTGTATTCATTTGAGAAGGTGTTTGCTCTCTCCTCACCTCAAAAATAAGTTTATCAGAGTTTTTTTTCTGAAATGAAGTGCGGCTTGGGCCAATGCTCAGACATTTTATGTATTACCTGCCCTGTATAAAAAGACAGATCAGATTTCTTCCGTTACTACAGTTTACAATGGAAATCACAACCTTGATTTTGTACCTCTGGTAACTGAAGGTCAAAGAGGCATTAGAAGCATTTTGTATGTTTTGTACATGCTCTTTTATGTTTTTGAGATGTCCCACTGCTTAATTATAATGCTGCTGCTTAGCTGAAACTTTTCCTAAGCCTGCATGCAGCTTTCTTTCTGGATTTGTCATAAGGAAGACATTAGATATCCTGTAGAAAGTAGTCAAGACAGAAGATTCACAATTTGAACTGATAGTGTTTTCAGGTTTCTGACTAGCAGCTGCCATTCTCATCATTAGGTTGTTAATCTAGCTGAAGGGGATGTTCATCTACTATATTACCACTTTTATACCCTTACGAATAGATCCCCAGATAGCAGATCTGGACTCTTCAGCTCGACAGAAACTGGTTTCTGTGATCTTATAAAAACACTAAAGAAGAATTTTCTAGCATCTCTTAGATCCTTGCTCTCTCTCCTTGATAAACTTATTCCACTTTATTTTTTTTTAAATGGAACAATTAGATGTAACTGTTAAATTGTTACATATATTCCATAACTCAGCAAATGATTTCTTGATTTGTCACTGCATTTTCAGGTGACAGTTATTTACTTTAATTTTTAATAAATAACTGATTAATTTTTTCATTGCGTACAGAAATGGGTAAAAATTAAAACAAAAGTCAGAATTGTAATAATTTATTGTTAATTGAAGTTATGAAAACATAAGGTATTATTTTTGCTGTATAAAAGGCATAAGGGTTTGGTGTCTTTATTTAAGAAAGGAATGTAAAAACTGTGATATCAAAATCTTTTTGCTAATATTTTTTCAATATTTATCTGTTTGTGTACTGCATACACATATACTTGTGTATGTCTGTCATTTAGACTCATATCAACCTGAGAAATGCAAAAGCAGAAGACAAAATTCTCCTAGTATGAACTCCATGCAAATACAGTTACAGCAAGCATTTTCTGTTACATTTATATAAGGAAGTATGCCATTTTATAAGAGAAAACTTGGTACATATGAAGTTCCTCTGCACACATCTTTGTCGTTGTAGTTAGATTATGGTTTGAAAGGAAGCATCAGGCTTATTTGTTCAATTCTATATCAAGATTACAATGAATGTAAATAATAAAATGAAATAGTAGCTGAAGGAGCGTGTCCATCTCCAGTTTTTTCTGTGATTATTCTCTACAATGCCTCACCTTTATATATTAATCTAATTATAATAAGAATGTCAGCTTCTGCTTTGGGCCTCACTTGGCCTTTATAAGCTAGCTTGACTTTTGGAATTTGTCAGTACAATTAAAATTTAGGTATTAATTTTAAAAACAATTTAAAATATTTATTTTTTTCTAGGGTTTTCTTTTCCTTTTGCTCCGGAAGCTAATCTAAAACGGATACTGTCTGGTATTTGTTTAGAATGCATTTATGAAAAAGAATTGGGTTTTATTCTCACAGCAAACTTCTTTGTAATGGAAAAATACTGACAATTTTAGAAAATGAAGTGTGTTCTTAAGTCTCTTGCATACAGTTCCATCCATGCTCATACATTACAGAGGTAGTTTAATCACCCATAAGAAATTACTAGCTTCTCTGTTCGTGAAGCATGACATTTCAATTGCACAGCCAATAAAAGAATTACATGAAGAGGTCTGAAATGATTTACTGTATGGAAAGCCACAAGACCAAGGTTACCATGGTGAACTACCTTTCTGTGCATACAAGGTCAAGTGAGAGTGACCTGTCAGTGGACAACCTTCAGTGCTAACATAGTAATATATTGCACCAACGATGGTTTACTGATCTGCTTCTTAAATAATTATAAACATTTTAATATTTGATATTTTTTCATTGCTGAATTTTTTTACATGTGGACAGTAATGAATACAGAAATCTTCATTTTATGCTTCAGAAATAGTAGTTTAACTGTATTAGATGAACCTCTGTGTTTAGGAAATTTTTATGAATTGTATACGGTAATGTTTCTTTGCGTATGTTGAGAGGTTAAAAAAAGCTTACCAAGGGTTTTCAGATATTTAATCTAGTGTGCATGAGATTCTAGTTGATGCTTTTCATATTTTCTGACTCTGCATTATTGTGTATTGCAGAATTCTTCTTTCAGTTCCAATGGGGCTGGAGATAGGGAAGCAGGGCGCATTGCAAATAGTCTGTGTACAAATATTGTCAAAGAAAACATACAATTATAATTAAAATGTTCAGAAAAGATTCTGAAAAGCATGGAGTTCATCTAATGGTTCTCTGAAAAATATTTTGTTGATGCATAAAATGAGAACTATACTAATAAATGTCTCTTGAATTACATATGCTGTAAGAAAATGAAACCCTTTGGGTTATGAATCTTGGATTTAAAGAGGCAATCATCAAATATTTAAGATGAAAATGCAGTAACACATGCTAGCTGTCATGTGTAAGTTTGGTGAATGTTATGACAAGGTTTTTAAAACATTCATAGTCAGAGTATTTTTATAAAAATGTTCATTAATTCAAACAGGCATTCATATCTGGCAAGCTGCATTACAATCGAGATTTCTAGATGCATGAGAAATCTTTGTAAAGCCAAGAAAATATGGATGAAATATATAGCAATCATGTTTAAATTATACATTATAAGGCATACCTATCGGTATGTTGTCATATTATGCATTAAATTTAGTGCATAAATCAGGTTGTTATAATTCTGATGTCGCCAAAAGGCACAAAATATGACAAACAGGACTAGGCATGTAGATATTATCATACTCAATAATTCAATGAGCATTTGTTTTATGTAAATTAACTCCTGTTAATAAAAATTACACTCATTTATTACACTACTTCCATGTGATAATTAAAAAAATGTACTTTTTCTTGAAAATCGTTACAAAATGTGAATAATGCATTTGTTTAATATCTTTATAAACAAGGTCTTACCGTCAGATTAGTTCTGGAAATGAAAGTGTTATTGATTTCTATAATAATTTCATAATACTGTTACATTGCAGTGCTGAAACTGCTAATCTCATTTTTGTGGAGAACTCTATGCATTTAAAGCAGAGCTTGAACTCTAACATAAAGCATATAAACAATATTAATTTAATAAAGGCTGCTATTGTTGAATCTGCAGAAAAAGTACCTTTCAAAATACGGAGACTAAAAGAGGGACATACTTTTAACTCTAGCTTTTAACATACTGAACACAACTATCTATTGAAATGTTACAGTAGAGTGGGTTTTTTCAACACATTCAAGCATGTTGGCAGTAATATACCAAAATTTCGGTATGCTTTCAATCTAATTTATACTTGAAATATATACTAACCTGAGAAAAGTTTAGTGTTGTGTTCCTAATAAATCCCCGAAGTGCCTGTGATTATGAGGGATCTCTAGCAGAGGGTACAATATATCACCTGAACTTTTGTTTACTTTCCCAATACAAAACAAAACTAAAACCACTGGAAGCTTATTGTTGCCTGCTTTTGATTCCAGAAAAACAAGATTAACTGTATTTTTTGTAGGGTTTTTTTCCCCTGTCTTTTCATCTTTTTAATAATTAGTGGGTGCAGACTTTCTTAAGACATTAGTTTGCTGATCTTAACTAGAACAACAAAACACAAAAGCGAGTATGTGTGGGAAAAGATTTAAGGCAAGATCTACCTTATGCTAAGGAAATTATTCTTAGCTGAAAACATTTGTCTAAGGGCTACTCATTGAGTTAGTGAGTCCAGTCATGGAGAACCTGTGGACATATTGATAAGACACAACACACAGGGAAGGTGAAATTATTGAACCTAACCTGCTTCCACCCTTCATCACTAGAGCCAGCAAGCCTTTTGGCTGGAAATAAAAGACTTCTTATCCTCTGTTCTTTATTAAAAGTAGCTAAATAAGTACTTCAAGGTACCAGGCTTAGCTGAAGTTGAGTATGCTGCTGTGAATGGTGGTCCCAACTGAGCAGCATGTCAGAGCACTTCTATTCCATTGGCTGTTAGTGGCAGCCTGCTAGAGCCACTGCTTAGCTCTGTAAAGTGGCAGAAATCAAAGAAGGCCTTGTTGCTGGGCACAGAGAAATGGCAAATGATCCTGTAGTGCATTTTCCAGCTCCCCTAGAATGTTATGGGAGCAAACATTGAAAACTGCAGGGCATGTACTCGCAGGGGAAAAGTCTTAGTTGGTAGGGCACATCACGTGAAGTTCCCATACTTTATAAGGAGGACTCAGTTAGACTGCCAACTGTATGATGGCCATATCATGATATTACTGTATGATGGACATATCGTGATATTACTAAGACTTGTCAGATTACCAAATGCCTGACAAGTAGTATTAGGTTAAGAATGGTGCATAGGGACTTAAAAAACAGAAGCTAAAAATACACAGGCTAAGAAATGCCAAATTTTTGATCTGTCTTATGGCCATTGGCAAGTGATAAGGGAGTAGTATTTCATGATCAGAAAAACATAGATGAGATAGCATTAGTTTGATGTCGGAAGTACAATGGGAGTGAATGTGTAAGAAATGGAAATCCCTTTGGTAGTCATAAATGCATAGACTGCATCTATTGTTCACCCAAGTCTAAAGTAAAGAGAAATTTGTAATAGGTGTTTAAAGAGAAAGTTAAAAATTGACCAGAAAAAATGAGCACGATTAAGGTGTGTAAATTCAAGCGTTCTGAACCTTCAGAAAGTTAAACAATGTTTTAATGTTTAGAATATCAAGATTTTTAAATTTTGTCCCAATTTTCAGGTTCCTTTGCTTGCTGAAAGTATTACACATTTATATAGTCTATTTTGGGCATCTGAGTAGGTCCACTATAGGACAGGGCTTTTCTTCTGTCTTTGTTTCTTTGAACTGCGCTTTTCCAAGATATTTAAATGGTCCATCTAATTGACACAAGATTAAGAAAAAAATGGTTTTCTAATCATTGTGGATCAGAGTGGTAAAACATTATTTGAATTCATGCTGAATTTGGTTGAGATGTCAGGCTTCTAACTGAAGAACTGAGTATGGCTATATATATTAATATGTATTAAATTAGCAATAAAATTTTAGTATACTTTGCTAGTGTGATTTTGCATTTGATTCCACTCTCCTTCACTTTAAATTATACAAAAGTATTAGAGGTCAGATGAACTATAATGCTAAAAGAACATCAAAGTCACTGAGCTCCCTTGTTTGCCTCTTTATACTGCAGTTGTCTAAGTAAGCAATTTAGGTATCTGTATTAAACTGAAAAGGTGGTGATACTAAGTAGATAAGATTTAAGTGATATATTTTTTTGGCCACACAATCGTGTTGAAGAATGTACGAAGGTCAAGCCTCGTGCATGGAAGGGGATGTTCGCACCAGAAATGATTGGCAGCAGTGTGACGCATTACAGACTATTACCTATAGATTCTAGTTTTGCATTTGGAAGTAGTCCGAATGCAAACCAAAATGCAACAGATAATATTCAGACCTATATCTGTTTTTATAAAAGAGGTTACCAAGCACTAAGCATTTGTGAGACTATTAAAATACACATTGGTCTCCTGTTCATAAGGGAGTTCAGGCAATCTTCCTTTTCTACCATTTCTATGATTTCACTTTAGTTTAGTTTTGGTTTTGGGTTTTTTTTTTTTAGTTCACAACTTGATTATCAGTGTATTTACTGTGGTTTTTATCTGACAGAATATATTTTTGTAGATTTCTTTTGTCCAAAAAATACTTTAAAAGTTTAAATAGCATGTAGGTAGTAGGGTTATACACACCGTATAAAGTACCAACTAAATGTGCAGGGATTTTTCTCAGTAAGACTCTTTTTGATAATGTAATTACATTTAATATTTGAGTGTTTACAAACTCTGTGTGCTGATGGGAAAGAAACAAAACCCAGCAACAGGCAGTAACCTTTGTTCAGTTTTATAAGCACAAATCAAAGCAAGAAACAAATGTAAAAATGTAAGTGAACAAAAATAGCATTGTAAATTGGAGATAAATCCTTGCTTCTTCTCCTTACAGTTATATAACTAAAATTCATACTGATGTAGAGGGAGAAAAGAAGGATATTTGTACACTAGGGATCATGTGCAATCTATTCGTACTACGGGAATGGCAGATTTTCTGAGTCTCTTGAATTCTATGTGTGAGCATTGACCATGGGAAGAAGATGGTTGCAGCTAATTAATAGTAATATATTTAAAGTAAGACAGCATCGTCTGTATGAAGGGAAAATGAAACTTAAATGTAATAATATTCAAAATATTTTCATCAGCTATTAAGTGAAACTTTTGGGAAGTGTTGATTTTCTAAATGCATTTTCTCTCGCATAATCCTTCTGTCTTGTGATCTATGTGATTTCTCTGATTGCAAGGTTTTTTACTACAGATCTTCTGAATTGACACTGTTGCTTCATGTAACATTAATACTTCATAGAGCTTCCAAAGGTTTGGCAAAGACTTCTGAATAAATATGTTTGCACTTTATCAAGTATATTTAGTGGATAGATGTCGCATTCTGTAACAATGTCTAATACTTACCATAAGGGTCTTTAACAGTGAATGTCATTGTTACTTTCATTATGAGGAAGGCATCTTTTTTAAAAAAATAAAAATAAAACCAGAGAATAGTCCAGATGGAGTTTCTCATTTTGAATTCTCTTCCTTAGAAAACTGCAGGTGCATGTTCATAATTTGACAGTGCTGCATTATGGATTAGCTAGCAAAGGCTATTGTACAGTGAGCTCTGCAGTCATCTCATTGACCTCGAAGTCCAAGCATATAATCTCTCTGACACCAACACTGCTGCCAAAGTCATGTTTAAGTGATACAACTAACCAAGGTTTTGAAATAATTATATTTACAACAGTAGAAAAACTCAAACTTTGCATTCTGCAAAAGGTAACTTTATCAATAGCATGTTTTGTAGTTCCTAAGGTGATAAAGAAGATAATCAAGCAGCACTGATTCAGTTGGTTTTGGTGCTGTATAAACAAAAACCTATTTTAGATATTAATGAATTAATAGTATATTCCTATACACTGGTGACCTATATGTGAAGTATTAACTTGATGCAATTTAAAATGTCTAAAAGATTAAGCCTCTGAAATATGTTTAATAGAAAAAACTCGACTATAACTAAAATAAGAATAATCTGTGCAATAAATTATTTAAATCCATAAATTAGTTGCATACTTTGGGGGAGGAGAGTTGTTTAAGTTGAGAAGACAAAATTCTAGAAAAGTGTTTAAATCTAAATATATACTCAAGTTCTATTTAAATGTAGACTTTGCATTTTTGAAGATTACTCGTATACTCATAGAAGAGTATATTGGTTTGCTGGCACAGATTTAGTAGGTAGATGAAGGAGCCTTTATCCTTCCAAGTCTTTTCTGTTAGAAGAACCTGGTCATATGATATAATAACAGAAATATGATGCAAAAGGTCCCTCTTAATTTCCTGGCTACGGGAGCTGAGTCATGTAGTGAATAAGCTACATACAAGTACCTAATTCCACTTAGACAACTCTGTGCAGTTGACTTTCCTAAGATAGAGAGTTTCTGTCTTCAGGAGAAAAGCGTGGTTTGGATGATAAAATTTAGAGAAAAGCAAACTTCAGGTGGAAGCAGCTCAAAGCCATAAATTTAGAAAGAGGAGTAGATTGTAAAATAATAGTAGGGAAGGGGCTTGACTGTCAAGCGTGGATTTAAAAAGGAGTTTAGAATGGAATGGAAAAGAAGCAAACTGTAATCTGAAGAAAATGGAGCTTTACATAAACTCTTGAATGGCTGTAATTTATTATACCCCCACTCAAGTAGCTTTTCCACTGTCGCTTTCTATCTACTTTGTCTCCCTTCATTGTCCAGCTTTTCCACACCCTCTCATGCTAAATGTCAGTTTTCCTTAGGTGTATCTTTTACCTTCTAAATTCCCCCTGAATCTCTGTGTTTACATACCTGTCTGTAAGTCTGTGAATACCAGGGTCTTTTTCTAGCCTTGTCTTCCAGCTCTTGTTTTACTACTACTTATTTTGCACCCCAAGTGACCTTGCTTTTCGTCACATTCTTTCTACACCAAATGCTTTAGTCGCCCTTAGTTCTCACCTTTATATTCTCATTCACAGCTCCCCTTGTATTTGTTCATAAAAATGTGGAAAAGCAGTCAGTGGAAAGTTCATCAAAAGCAAAGATCAAAATCCCTGCATGCAGTAAGACTGAACTAAAAATTTAAAGATTCCCTGAATGCAGTAACATTGAACTTCTAAAGATTTTATTTATTGACATGTTGATTTAGTTTCATTGTGGGCTTTTTCCATGTTTGTAGACTTTGCCCTTGCTTGCTACAAAAAAAAAAAGTTTTTACTTTTATACATAAATAGAACATCCTCGTGTTTATGTCTAATTCATTGGACTTCTGCTCATTTATCCTTGGGTTTTATGCTATTAGTGTTGATAGTGATAACTTACTCTTATTGACTCATTCCACATCTGTTCTTGGAGCGTTTCTGAAGTTTAGAGTTAAGCAGTAATGAATCAGTATCCATTTTGTGGACAGGTTCAGTTACAAATATTGAAACCAATATCTAAAATTGTTCCTGTTTCATCCCATGTTAGTTAAGCTGGTTTTATTGTGGGATTCACTCCTATATTAGCAGCAAGATGCAGAAAATAAAAATGTAGTAATGAACGGTAGAGGCTGAACTAGGATATGTCTCATATACTTGAGCTGTTTTCTTCTTCTGTGTATCTGTATGTTTAAGAATGTATAGATTCTGGATTTACAGCTCATCTTTGGAATCCATGTTCCCAGAAAACGTTTATTTGAATTAGATAGCTGGCATTGTATCCTTAAGCAGTTTACATATGATTATCCCCAGGGACACGCTGACAGCCTGAGAAACACTTGTAAGACTACTCCTACCAAAACCAGAATGATCAATTGTTTTATACTGGTCCAGTTTTCAGTTTCATTTCTTTTGTTTGAGTCAGATGAGGGATATTTCTGCATTATCAGAAGATGCCATTTCAGTTTACAACTTAAACTATACTTTGTCCCCAGATGATGTTGTAACATGAATTTCATTCAGACAGAGGCTTCCCAAACACAACTGCTTCATTTAACAGCATTATATAAGTATTCAACGCCCAATCTCTGGAGTTCTCCTTTTGCTAACAGATATAGTAGCAGATAAGATGTTTTAGAGAATAAAGTTTTTCAGAGCCAATTAACTTACATTGTGAAATACACAATATAACAGGGCCTTTTTTTGTTTGTTTTAAATGAGGCAACCAATAAACATGAAGAAATCAGACGCTCTTTTGTCAGCTTCTGAGATAAGAACAAAAAATTAAATTCAAGATTTCTCTGAGACTTCTGTTAATTTCAAATGAGGGAGGAATTCCTGTCTTCATCTATTTGTCTTCAGGAAGTTTTCTAACAAGCTTAGTCAGAATCTTTCCAATTCTCTAGGCTATACTAGAGAAAATTCTGTATTGATGTGAACTTCTGCTATTACAGAAACCTTAATGTGAGGACTCAGAACTAATACACTAAATTTTAAAAAAGCAGACTTTAAATTTCTTATTTTATCTGAGTGCTTTCCAGGTATTCATTGTTGCTATTACACAAGAGCCCTCTCATCTAGGGAAATCTTGTCAGGAATTTATTGATAAGGAGGAAAGGCTAAAAGGATTAATTATATGCTCAAGAAAGCCAAGCTCTGTGACAGAACTGAATTCTGCTTCTCTCCCTTAAGAAGACCAGTGTTTACTCATGAAGTTGGCTGGATTTATAAAGAGGTGTATGTATGTGATTTTGTAAACTCCTCATGTTCTGTTTTCTGTAAACTCTCCATTCTATCTTTATTCTCTGTCCTGAGAAGACTCCAGGAAGAATGTAACTGTGCTAAGCTGAAGTAGTTAACTATGCCAATCAGAGCTGTACTCTCAGCTTGTTTTAAAACAGTGGAAAATAACTGGTAAGGAGGTGAAGACAGATTAAACGAAGACATTCACTGGATCAAGAAGAAAGGCTCCCTGAAAAACTGGAAGCTTTATGACAGTCATTAATTTTGAAAATATCAATATTTCTTGACATTAGTAATTTTACTTACCATTGTCTGGTCTTGTACAGTATCACACTTGTGAAAGTGTATTGAGAAAGGATACTTTCACAAATACCTCATAACTTTTCAGTCAGTCTTTCAATTTGGTTGTGTCATGCATGCAGTGGAAATTGCATGGATGGCTGATCATCTTTAGGTTTTTCATATTTTAGAGCTGTTAGAAAAACAGAAAAAATCGGTGTCATCCATGGGTTGTTATGTACTAGTGAATTGTATTTTTAGGTTCTGATGGGAAAACGCTAAGCCAAATTATTTTCAGATTTGTTTTTTAAGAGAAATCTAAAATATAATGATGAAAAAACAGACAATATATTTTATATACTTATCTTTAGGGCTTAGTTTTGCCACCTCTTTTATTCACTGTCATGTGCAATAAGATCATGTGTCTTCAGTAAGTGGGCATACCCCAGGCTATGCTATTTCCTTGTTGATTTTATGTGATATAATATCAGTGCAGTGCTTGATATTTTTCCAACTTATATAGACCAGCATGAAATCTAGGGATCTTAAGGTCATTTTTGGCTAGATAAATGTGTATAAAGAGAGAGTAACTTTGAAACCTAGCCAATAAATTGTTTTCATCCTCGACTAAGACCACGGTCTCTTCATTTGCTGGGTGGCAGAGGGTCTGCTTGGTACTTAGGACAATAAAATTCATGTCTAGCCAAAATTCTTTTTTCATTTGCAGTTTTAGGGGGTTTCTCTTTTGCAGCTTTAGCTGTTGATGTTGAATTTTCTCCCATCACTAAAGATTAGAAAACTGCTTTTATTTTTCTGTTACTCATTGATGGCATGTTCAGCATGTTGTGCCACTACAGACATCTTTCTGTTTTCTGTAAGAAAGGAGACTGAATTATATACCTTACTTCTATTAGTGATAACTCCTCTCTTTATAAACTTTTGGAGTATTAAAACCTATAAACCTCGTAAGAACCTTCTTCAGTGACTTTATTTTGATATCAGAGGAGAAGAAAGTTAGCAAACCATTTTGGATATAAGAAAACTAAAACATTGCATTTTCCATTTATGGAAGTTGTTGAAACTAACCAAAATTCTTTCTATTGAGACTCAAAACTAACACAGAATTAAAAATTAGAATATAAAAACAGTAAAGAGAAAAGTGAAAGAATAAAGAATATAGAAAAAAATCCTATTAAATATTGAAAACTATTTCATAGCTTACAGTCTCTAAAATATTTTTCATGTGTGCAATTTTGTTCAGTAGGAACCATTACCATTTCAAGATCTTTCATTTTAGTCTTCCTTTTATGCTATTACTTTTCAGTAATCCATTAACTACAAATTATTCACAGACATTGACGTATGAAGGTGTCCCTTGATGACTATCCAAATGAGTGGTCAATAAAGAGATTAACAGAGTAATACTCACTCTACACACTCGCACGTCATTAGAAGGCTAAAGTTCTTTTTCAAGCATCTAGATGTGAAGTTGTATGTTCAAAGTCAAGTTGTATGTCTTTACAGAGCATAGAGTTTGTTGAAGTGATGGAGAGTCAATAGTCATTAGAGCTTTTTGCTTATAGAAGTGTTCCATTCTGCCAAATGCAGATGCTCAGTTGACCTCTTGGGCAGCAACTATAGTGAAAAGATGTGTGTTCTGTGCAAGATGAGAACATAGTCTTCTATGCTAACAATAACAGAAAAAAGCGTCTTGTGGATTTGTTCACAGCTTTGTATTCTCTCCTGTCTTTCCCTGTAGGTTTCCAGAGTTTTGAGTCATCTGCCTAAAATGATAAAAGTCCATTCTCACTCAACTCTTTTAAGACCCACTCAGGGTCAATTTTAGTCTACCTGTCTTCTGTCGATCAGACTTCGGCTTTTCTCTTATCCACCAGTTCAGACATTTCTTGAGGTGTATTTTTAAATTGTCTTCCTTAAGACATCCTATGGCCTAGTGGGATTTAAAATTAGAAGTATATATATTAATATGCCTCCTTCTGAAATATTAAGTACCTGTTTATTTCTTCCTCTAGCTATGAAAACTACTTTCTCCTTGCCATTACTGTTGCTAAGAGGAGCACAAATTCAGTTATATGAAAGATGACCCTTCTTGCATCTGTTTTTTCAGAAGGAGAATCTCTCTTTTAATCTCGCCAAAATTTCTCTCCTTTTGTCTGTAACAGTTAAATTAATCTTCCAGTTTTCTCTCCTAAACTTGAGACCTCTGAAATAAGCATTTACCTTTCATATATTCAAAGTCAAGAAAATTGTTGATGTTCATAGACCCACAGACACTAGGAAATTTCCTGTGCTGTTCATTTTCTACTCAATGCCTTTCCAAATGAATAGTGGCCCGAATTGAGTTTTGCTGTGAAACTGCTGAAATGGATCCCCTTAATAAAATCAGGGCGTAATCCACCAGAGATCAGGCAATTTTACTGGTGTTATTGGGAAAATTTATCTTCATTTTCTGTCATGCCATCAGCAAGTGCAAAGTTATTTTAGGTGGCTGAGGGCCAGTATGATTCTACATTTGCTGATTGCTCTAAGTGCTCCAGCATGGCTCCGCTAGGTAGCTGATAAAGCATTTTTCTGGATTTATCTAAAGCGTTAATGTGCATTTGACAATTTTTGGTCAACAGGTTTCCTGGCTGTTTTTCTCTTTCAAAGCTCTGGTATTTCAAGATTTAAAGTTTTTACATGAACAGGAATAGAAATGCTGCTACCTTACATATCTATATGCTGAGTATAAGCAATTGTAGAATATGATTGTGTCTTATATGAGTAGGAAAATAAAAAGGCTATCTTCAAAGTGCAAGCTTTATGTTAATGTACATATGTTCATTTCAAGAGCTCTCATTTCTTTAAATACTGCTTTTATTGATGATGAGGCTCGGTATTTTTTTGACTAAGTTATCCTCAACTCTAATATGTGCCTTTGTATTGTGAGAATTATGTTGTGAGGAAGGGTTGCCTGTGTTGAGTTACGCACATGCACGTGTTGCACCTGAACAGGCAGTGTGGGCATTAT
This sequence comes from Apaloderma vittatum, assembly GCF_000703405.1. Classification (NCBI taxonomy): domain Eukaryota; kingdom Metazoa; phylum Chordata; class Aves; order Trogoniformes; family Trogonidae; genus Apaloderma; species Apaloderma vittatum. The sequence goes on along the minus strand of NW_009734522.1, from coordinate 55,886 downwards.
GACTGACTAATCTGATTGCCTTGTCTGTTTCTACATGGGCTAAAGAGAGCCTCTAGTGTGATATAACTCAGCCTTAGCAAGACTTCTTACATCCTTTTCAACTGTATTTTTATTTATAAACTGAGATGAATGTGCCGGATGAATGAGTTGGTAGAGGAGGCAAGATAGTAATTAATGGCTCAGCTTCCAGATGACAACCAGTCAATACCACAGCTTTTCTTGTGCAGTTATTTTCATCAATGAACAGGATGACAATATAGAATGGCCCCTCAGCAAATTTGTATATGAGGCTAAATTGGGAAGGGAAGATTTCTGTCCAGCTTTCTACTGAACAGAAAGACATTGAGAAACTTTGAGGCTGGACCACTGAACCAACAGAAACCTGATAAAGTTTAAAAGGAGAAGCACCAAGTCCTCCACTTCGAATAGAATAACTAAGTGCATCAGCGCAGTCTGAGAACTAATTGACTTAATAGCAGCTCTGCTGAAAGGAGAGCTTAAAGTAGATTGGAAGCTGAGTATGAATGGAATGCTGCCATCACAAATAAGGCAAACTGGGCTACATTGGAAGGAATGTGGAGAATATATCAAAGGAAGTTATTATTCTATTGTACTTCACACTGAGGGGGCTGCAACTAGGGTATTTTGTTCTTATTGGCTTTACAGTTCAAGAATGATGTTGATGTTGTTGGAAAGCTTCCAAAAGAGGGCTATCGAGAGTATAACATGGTTAGAGACCTGGAGCACGTGTTCTTCAATGAAAGATGGCTTAGCCTGATGAAAGAAAGACTAAAGAGACCTTTGATAGCAGTCAGTGAAATTTGAAGACAATCAACAAGGATGATGGTGCTAACTCTTCTTAGAAGTGGCATTTGGTGTAATAAAAGGCAAAAGCCACTTCACCTTCAGCATGTACATTAGAAAAAGTGCTTCACCAGGAGTGTCGTGCAGTACTGGAGCAGTTTATGAAGCTACGTGATGGAATCTGCATCCTTGAGTTTATTTTGAAACTTGCCTAGGCAAGGGCAAAGCTCACACAATCTAGTACTGGTTGTGGTCCTACTTTGAGTGAGATGTTCAACTAGGCGACCTCTAGAAATTCCCTGTAATCAACTATCTATACTTCTATGTCTTGTACTACTGGATACTTGCATACTTAAGTTGTCCTTGTACTCCAGATTGGGTGAAAGAATGCAGTCAGGGGCTGTGACCACTGTGTTTGTTACACATGTAGACAAGATAGTATAGAAATTCAATGATTAATTAAATATTTCCTTTTCTCCTGTGAGCACTGGAAGATTTACATGCAGAGACAAGAAAAGCTTTACTATCATAATCCCTAAACAGTACCAAGAAACATGTTCTGTTATCTCCCATCCCTGGGATTCTTAATAATGTTTGTATAAATTAAAAACTGTTAATAACAGAACACTGTAATTGATTAGCTTCTGTATGTTTACAGCTCTCTTTAATTGCTTAAAAATGCCATTTGTCAGCTTCATGTTCTATTGACAATGTTATCGATTTATCCGATTTGGGCTTTGTCTTGTCTCTCGTACATAAAACTCACATATGCAGTTCAAATGGGAAATGACTCTATTGATTTCCTTAACTTGAGCCCAAATGCTAAAGATTTTTGGATAAGCTTTCTCATTACTTAAGCCAAAATCAATAAGAGAGAGCATCTTTTAATGAAAGAGCAGTTTGAGCAACGTACTTCAGAAATGGGGTCCTGTTCATCCTTTGCTTTACAAATCGATCTCCCTGGTTCCTTAAGTGAGGTCCAATTGGTTGACATTGTGGTTTGTCTTTGTGTGTAAACTTGCAGCTTCAGAAAAGAGAAGATGAGCTACAGAGACTGCAGAAGGAAACACTTTCTCTGTCACAGAAAAAAGATGATCTTCTCGTTGAGGTACCCCACTATATGTTGTGTGTTCTGTAAAATTCTGGCTTTTTATGGCTATTTTTAAACTATAATTTATGGGAAAATTAATATACTTTTCTGTTCTATCTCTGTCTATTGTTATTCCTTTGTGTGTTGTTATTACACTGTTTAAAAATATTACATACTAAAATGATATAAATAGTTTGGAACTATCACCTTGTTTTATGGTTTTTTGTGCATAAAATACTATCATAGACTACAATCCGATCAAATTGCTTTGTTAACCTGTTAATTTGTTCTGGTTTAATTTCAGCTCTAGCCTCAAGAAATTAAGCTTAGCGGCTCCAGACTAAGGTGTGTGAAATGAAATATGAGGTAAAAAATGGAGACCTGAAGTTGAAGAGCTACAGAATGAACTGGGTATATCCAGCTAGTTATATGGGCAGGCCAAATGTTCAGGTACTGTACTAAGATATCATTAACTGCCCTGAACTACATAAATTAAGCTGATTATGCCTCTACTTAATTAACTGAGAATGACCTATTGATGTATAGGCAGAGCAAAATAGAGACTACATGCTGCACTGTACTAAATTTATAGGTTTTCAATTAGTTCTACTATTGACTAAGACTACTTAGAAAAGGAGTTTACTTTTATATTTTGCTGCAATTTTTTGAATTAAGTTATTTCAAAATGTTGTTTGTAAATTATTTGAAAAATGATCCAGAGAAAATTGTTTATTCATCTAAACCTGTACTTTTTGCCTCATAGCTGATTAACATCTATGCAATATTTGTCTCTGAAACTGCTCTTATGGCTTATTATAAGTATTGATTAATCTTCTCCAAAGTATTACTAGTTTCCAAATTTTAGTCATAAGGGTGTTAGAAATTATCTAATCAAATGATTTATTTAAAAAAATACTTTAAAGAAATGCAAGGAAAATCTCCACAAAAACCTGTTGCAAATTGAATTAGATATTTTCTTCTCAAAAAAGCACGGTTGTGTTTTTTGTTAAATTCCGTTTGAAAAAGAAATTTTTACAGACTTACTTATGTAACCTGACAGCAATTTACTAAGTGTAGTAAATAATCTCAGTAATATGTTAACAGATTTTGTTCAAAGGAAAATGTGAATTTGTCTAATGTAGGGATTTTTATTACGCAGAACTGTGGAGTTAATTAATTAATATTTAGTTACAAATTGACTTACGCTGTAGACATGCTTTGGAAAAATCACACAGTTAGAAACAAAAGATAGGAAAAAATGTAACTGTTAATTAGTAATAATACTGCAAATTTTGAGGAAAAGTAATAAACTTAAAAATGTTAACAAGTAATAGTAGAACCATTGCATCAGGCTAATTAATCTTCTGTAATGTTTCTAATTTAAGAGAGAATTATTTAAAACGTGAAGAAAACAAGAAAACATCCTACAGATACAACTATTTCTTAATAAAACAAGGAAAATAAAACTTCACATTTGCTTACCAAATAAGACTCTGACTGCTCATATTTGATTCTCGAATAGTTTTCTTTAGCTCATTCTTTATTACACATTTTGGGGGCAATGTAACTGCTCTGCAGATTCCAATTGTCCGAGATACTTTTCTATGACCAAAAAAATCTGCATTTTTCAAAAATGGTACACTAAATGGAAGAATATGTACAGTTATATCGTCCCCTGGGACTAGCTCACTGTCTTTATTTTTGTAGTTCTCTTTAAGCTTCTAAAAATGTAGGTACATAGATTATAATATGTAACTATATTTTTTTAAGATTAATTTTCAGTTTTTAAAATGGTAATGATTCTTCACGTTTTTCATCTTGATGCATGCTATGATATTTAGTAACCTTATGCCATAGTATTTATTTAAGGATTTATGGTTAAACTTGCCCTGTGTAGTTCAATGACCACCTTATTATAATATTTCCTGAGGTTTTCCCAGTCTATATTGAAAATGACTGCATTGTCTACATATACAGCACTTACCTTCCCTTCAGATGTTGTCCATAAACCTTTGGTGTATACCGATCATACACAGAACACAAAATGCATTGTGGTAAATTGATACAGGTCCTGACTTTAGTACAGTTAGACTATACTGGCAGCCCCAACATCTGGTGCTCAGCTGCTGTCCACCTGCTTTGACTGTCACTGACTGACCAAGCCATTTGTTTTGTCCCCATTATTGACCACGTTAATATGTGTTGTTATCCTCCTGTGTGATAATGTCCATAATTGGTTTGTTGACTTGTTTGCTGATTTATTTACTGTGTTATAGGTAAACGGCTTATAAGTTCTTCCACTTGTCTTATACCTGTTAGTCTCTCAGTGGTTTACATGCATTCTCCACCAGCTAATTTGTATTTGCTTCTTGCAGCTCGGATCTTCCCCTCTTAGTCCATCTCTCTCTTTTTATCCTCCTCCTGTTAATATTCGCCCTGTCCCTTCACAGTTTTTCTCTCTCACATTTCTCATTGCCATTTCTAATTATCTGATGCTTTTTTTAAGCCTCGTATCTACCACTTAGATCTGTTTCTGTAGGTGGTCTTATTCTGTGGATTCTTCAAATAGAGGATGGTTAGAAATGACACTTTTCTGCTATGCTGTTTTTTCTCTCCCTTTTTTTCATTGATTTGATGCAGTTCATTCACCTCACTCATCTTATTTCTTTTCTCTGGCATCAAAAACTCTTATCCACCCATGCACAGCCTTATGTTACCCACACTCTTTACCTGCTCAACTTCTTAGCTCCAGTGCTCAGGATTGTCATCTCTTTTCATTTCTCCTTTACTACCATAATCTTGCAGAGCAAACGTTTCCAACTAATGTAGTTAGTCGTTTTCCTGTTCCAACATTCAGACCATGGCACTTATTCTTCTCATTTTTTGTCTCATGAAATTATTTTTTTCCATAACTTTCATGAGTTTTTCTCATTTCTGACCCTTGATATTTGCTATGTCACTTTCTACATCATGTATTTCAAATTCCTCTTTTTTTTTCCAGTGATGTCAGAGTGAAATAGCAATTTATTTATCTGATCCTTCATTTGCTGCCTTTATAATTCCTTCCATTACAATCCTGAAACATGCTCTATTTTTCTTGAATTCATCTTTTTCATAAATTTGTTCCTGTTAGACCACCTTATTGTGATCTTTAAATAAAACGACCAGTCAGTGGAAGACAGCTGATGAATGACCATTTCCTCTGTTTCTTGTCTACCTGACAAGAATCAAGACCTTTGCATAGTGTGTGACCATCAGGTTTTACAGCTTGCATATTCATGTTGTCGTATTTTAATTACAGTGTTCAGTTCTCTCTTCTTCCTATTTATCACATTCACTTATGATTAACTTCAGATTGGCTTACAGATTAATTAGGTCAAGAATCATGCCTACTTCTGTGATATTTTTACTGGTCCAGCATAAGAAACTGCACCTTTATTTATAAATGTAACAGTAGCAGAGTTTGCATGTTGTAAGGATCTAATGCTGCTTGTTGTCCCCCAAGTAATTCTTGGGACTGGTTTAGAAGTTTGTATAGACATGGGCTCATTTCCATTAGGCAGTCTACATGTTTAATACCATGGGTGCTCTCTGATCCGTGGTCATTGGCCTCAGTGACAGAGTAGTTCATGGCACATGGCTTGGGCATAGTCTGTCTTGATCCTGATTGACTTTTGATCACCACCTTTGCACAAAAAAATAGTAATTCTACTAATAATTGCAATGATTTAGGCTGAGAGAAGATGAAATGGAATTTACAACTTTATTGTCATAAACTGAAAATAGGTCTGGCTATAAGTCATCTTAAATGATTAACAGGTTCCTATCTGTGTTGCACAACATGTAGTATATATTTTTCAGAGAAAGGTACGTCATTATTTCTGCCTTGATATATGCATTCCTGTCAGAAATGGAGGACTGCTGCTAAAATCCCTTTTTAGTAGAGTTTTGATGCATAAGCTAAGGTTATCAGAATTCATTAGTTGACCTTGAAGGATCTTTCAGCGTCACAGGCAGTAGTGGATGTAGCCATTCATACTGAATGGCAAACTTTTCATTCTGGCAAAACTCTTAGAGCCATATAACCATGCATCCTGGGTTGTAGCTCTTGAACTGTAGATTTCTTGAAGAAGCACACAGAACATTACTTTACAGATAAAATGACTGTACAGGCATCAGGTGAATGAAAAGTAAGATGAGTACCTTAACCAATGATTGAATCAAGATATAAAGAAAACGTTTTGGGTTGCTTTGCAAAACTTAAAAAATACTGCTGGAATTTACTAGCTACGGATGGATTTAAGTTAATTGTCTGCATAGCAGCCTATATAATGCTGTGTTCTATATCAGCACCAAAACAGTGCTGATAACACACCAGCATTTTAGCTATTGCTGAACAGTGCTTCCAGAACACCAAGGCATTCTGTGTTTCTCACTCACTACCCGAGGAGCAGGATGAAGGTAGGCAAGGAGCTGGAAGGAGACACAGCCAGAACAGTTGACCTGAAGTGACGACAGTTATATTCCGTGCTGTATAATGTCATGCTCTTTAGGAAAACTGAGAGGAGTTTAGGAGAGGTAACCATTTCTCAGTGGAGCACAATTTATTGAATGTACTCTCACTAAGTTTGCAGATGACACTGAACTGGGAGGAGAGGTAGATATGCCAGGAGGAAGAGCCACCACTCAGGGAGACCTCAACAAAAGATCAGACCATCAAGAACTGCTTGCAGAAATCCTAGTGGAGAGCAAGCTGAATGAGAACCAGTGGTGTGCCATTGCAGCAATGAATCATAGAATCATAGAATGGCATAGGCTGGAGGGACCTTAGAGATCATCTAGTCCAACCTCCCTGTTTTGGGCAGGGACACCACCTCTTGACTAGACCTGACAACACATGGGGACTGAGTGGGAATCAAACCCACGACCTTGATGTTGGTCCTTGTTGCCAGCACCGCGCTCAAACCACTGAGCTAACCGGCCCCCTATGAAGGCAAACATGGCCTGGGTTGCATGAGCAGGATCTTGGCCAGCATCAACGGATGTAATTCTTTCACTGAACTTGCCTGTTTTTAGGCTACACTTGTAAAATTATATTGGGGTTTGGTTTCCTTCAGTTCCAGAAAAAAACCTGAAAAATGGCATAGGAGTCACTGGTGAGGGCACCAAGATTATTTTGAAATTGGAGAACTTGATATATAAAGAAAGGTCAAAGTGTTTGGATTTTTTCAGCCTGCAGAAGAGAAAGCTTGGTGCAACTTAATCACAGTTTTCCAAAACCTCAAAGATTAAGTATAGAGAAGATGGAGGTTCTCTCTTCATAAGGGTGGATGGTGACAGGGAGAGAGACAACAGACACAGATGACTTCCAGGGAAATGTCAACTGATTAAAGAAATAAAGTGCTCTTCTTGGGGTCAAATAAAATTTGGAATAGGTTGCCCAGAAAAAATGACAGATTATTCCTCATCAGAAATATTCAAAACTTTTTTTAACAAGGCCCTCCATAGCCTAACTAGGCACCCATTTTCAACAGGAAGTTTTTAACAGATGATTGCTCAAGGTCCCTCCTGACCCAGACCTTCCTATGATTCTAGGTAATCCTTTTGACAAAATTAATGAGTAATGAATGACCGCATGTATTTATTATAAATGTCCTTAATTATTTATGTTTTCAGTAAGATATGGCAGTATTGTAACTTTTTTGTGATGATTGCATAATCTTTTGGGGGGAGTTATTTTGATATCATTTTCCAGTTTGCCACAATGACCTGCTGTTTTCTAAGTGATTTTGTTTGTTTGTTTATTTATTTGTTTTTAAACTAAAAAATGAATTCTATACTTTTTTACAAATAGTAAAAATTAATACTTCAATGCTTTGGTAAAGGCTGTGATGATCTCTGTGAGAAATCTCTAGAGTGTGTCAAGGGCATTTAAAGCCACAGTGGAGGGATTTTGATTTCTCTTAAATTTATTTTTTTATTTAAAAGATCAATGGCACAGCTTTCTTTTTTCATGCTTTTTCTCCACCCTCTTTATATTTGAGGTTTTTTCCTGGACTATTCACATCCACTCTGAGTTTAAGGTTTTTGAGTAATATATGTATTTATAATATCTCAATAGTACTAGGTTTAGTAGCTATCTGTTTCCAACAGCAATCACAAAATACTTTTAAAAAGTCATGTTACATAATTAAAAAGTCTGTAATGGAGATGAGAGTAACTGTGAACACAATGATTATGAACATCAAATATTTTTAATGGCTATCATTAGACAATACAGACTGTACATTAGAAAAAAACCCAACTATCTTCTAACATTGTTTTAACTAGCTGAGTTCCAGAAAAATCTAATCATACTAGCTATTTGTCATATTCGTTTTTTTTCATATTCAATTAAAGCAATCTACATATAACTTGAGTTTGGATCTTACAAATAACACTGCTTCAAAAGTTTACAAAATGGAATCGAGATATTCTAAAATCCATCAAAATACTGCTTGCCTATAGTATTAATTTGTTTTATCACTTGTAGTTTTTCAGTAGAGCTTACAAAAAAGCAAGCAAATAACTGAAGTGATTGAACATCTGTGGCACCTTAGCAGTTTAACGAAGAAAAGTCTATTGCACAAAATGCAGATGCATGTCAGAGATGAAGATCTCAAGGATCTTAAAACTTTGAAGACCATAATTTCGTTTTCACTTGTCTTGATGAAATTTAATGTTGTCAAGATCTACTTATTTTGGGTGTTTGAGATAGTGAGATCACCATTTGACCCACAAAAGATTTAAATCTCTTGAGTATGTAACACACTCATCGTTGTTTTAGAATTCTTTTTTTCTGACTAATCTGTTTTGAAATATATTTCCACAAAAGTATTCTAGGCATTTAGCAATTTGAGAATAAAGGACTTGACAAGGGTAGTTTACCTTTTGTATCACCAGCACTAGGTAGCAACAAACCATTTTCTCAATAGGGGAAAATGGAAGAAGTAAAGCAGAACCTGTTTCCTAGATCCACAGGAAAAGCAAATGAATTAAGAAAGAAAGGATGAAATACCGTTCCTAAAAAGGCAAGTAGATACTGACTAGTTTCAGTATATTTTCAAGGTTTAAGTTTGACAAAGATCTAGGGTGCAACTCTATAAAAAAGTCAGGTATGAATTCTAGATTTGTGTTCGGTGAGATTAAATGTGAAGAATACAGTTTGTAGCGTACGTCAACTACTGAAGTACCAGAAAGAATGAAAGGAGACATGGCAAATACCAACAACAGGACAAAGGCAGATGGTAATAAAGATAAATAATATGGATTTGGAAGGGATTTCTTGACTAGATAGAAAATAATCGTCCTTTGATTTAGTGGCAATGGGAGAAATTAATTAGTTAATGAAAGGTAAAGAAGAAAGTGGAGTAGTAAAGGAAGAAGAAAAGGAAATTCACTAATATTTGTTCCTCATTTCCTAAGAAAGTGAAACACAAATCTCAAAGATAATTTTATAAATTTTGTGAAAGCTGACAGCTACAGAGTGGAAACTCAGAATATGACTCCTTTTGAATGAGGCAGGCGTTAGGTTGTCTGACTGAAAGCTAAGCAAATTAAACACAGGGACCTGGTGAGGCTCAGAGGAGCAATCTGAAAGGTAGAGAAACCTTTGTAACCTACTGTAGCACACTGAACTGGCTGCTCCTTAGACCAGCAGAAGAGAACAATCAGCCCCTTGTCCTTGATGGGACATCCACCAAAATGACTCATCAGAGATACTCTCCCTGTAGTGCCATGCAGGACAGGTGTGTGGGTCTTGTTATGAGATGCCAGGGCAACAAAGAGTTTTGGGACTGTGTAGAACTTATGCTGGGATGTGTTGAAAAGGAACAATCATGGGGAAAGGAAGGGATCAAGGTAGTCTGGGTAGGAACAAGTGTGGGACAGTAGAAGGAAAAGAGGGTAAAGGATATGTACACTTTTGTAATTGAGCACTGCACTTTATGACTGGCGTATTCTGCATTTGTATTAAATCCTATTTCGTATGTTCCTGTGCATGGTCATGCTCTCTATCCTGATCTTGTATACATAAATAGCAGCAAACTTTGAACTGGATGAGGTGAAGAGTAGGATAAGAAGTGTGAGAGAGACACTGTGGTCTGAAGGACCCATGGGTCTGGCTGCCAGCAGGTGGATAGACCAGGTGCTGGTCTATCACAGTTAAACTAAGTGTCTAAGGCCTGATGCTGGAAAGTTTGTAATGTGTACCTGTGCATACAAGGCAGCCATCATGCTTAAGTCAGACTAGCTGACAGGTAGAAAGAGAGTTCAGAGTACCAATCTCCAAAGTGGGACCACAAGTTAGAGAGCTGAGAGTCTACGGGCTGAGCAACTGGAGGAGACTAGAATCTAGGAGCCAGATATCGGACAATGCTGTGTTATGTGTATATATTGAACTTCAGTCCTGGTCAGATGGAGAGGAGATAGAAGATGAGACTGTGTGTGCTGCTCATGTGAAGCAGTTTGTGTTGATGTGGGTAGCGCTATAGGCCCTTTTCACTGAGCAGCCTGTGTGATTGGCCACGTATCTACTTCTTACGTAATGTGTGTAGGTGTGCACCTATTGGGAATACACACTTTTTCTCACTACTGACTGGACATGGGGACATGGAACTGTGGGAGCCTTGTCTCTGTGGGGATGGGACAAGAGAGAAGCAGCTCCTGTCTGGTTCAGCCACCAACATACATTAGTGATGGGACCTTGCTGTAGTCTTTTCAGCTCAGTGGAATCAAAGAGATCAAGTAGGTAATGAACAATAAAACTTTATAGTAAGTTAGGCTTCATTACCCCTTTTCTTCTTGTGAAACCAATAGTTCATATGATTGTTCAAACTGTTTTGGTTTTTGTTGTTGTTTTTTTCCTTTTTCCTTTTTTTTTTTTTTCCAAACCAGAAAGATAATATCATGTCTGAACAGTACAAAGAATTTTACCAGCATTTCATTATTTGTATTAGAACCAAAGGAACTTTGGGCTAAATACAGATTTACTCTTTCTATTGCTTTTATTGTATTTGAAAATCTTGAGTTCAGATAAGGGGGGCAATAGTTTAAGTATTCTACTGGTTTTGACTTTTTCCTTTTTTATTAATCTATAGATTTAGATAAACCAATATGCTTCAGTTAAATTTCAAACTGTATATACTGTGGGACTTTTTAGCAAGATAGATCTTGCTACTATCTTTGAACTTCTACTGACTTCAGAAGTCAGTATTTGTTGTTTAGGTTTTACAGAGCTTTTGAATGCTTGTTTAAACAACTTAATATGAGTTTTCCAGTAAAGCCTGTTGCAAAATGTTATGAACTGGTGTGCCATTTACCAGACTTTTAATTCTTTTTCAGCAATGGTCATGGTACTTGCAAACTCTTTTTTGCTCAGTTGCGGTTTTCAGTGTGCTTAATGTCTTAGAGAAAAAAAACAACCAAACAAGCCAAACCTGTAAAATTAGCCTTTGTTAGACAACTCCATTGAGAATAAACTCTCTTCACGGGAAAATTATATTGAAGCACCGCATTCTCTTTTAATTTTAACAGTGTAAACAGAGTTTTGAAATGTATCTTTTATTCCACAATATGTAATACTGTTTAAAGATTAAGTTTCAGAAGTGTGTTTGCTGATGATATCTATAATGTAACATTTTGCTAGAACTTGTTTTCAGAAATTTTAATTTGAAAAGCATCAGCATTTCTTAAACTTGGATGCACAAAACTAGGGTCTCAAGTGTATGTTAGCTACATACAGCTTGATTATGAAAAATACTGCTTAACGCTTAAGATCGTGCATCAATTATTTCTGAAGATAAATTACCATTTTGAAGCTAGTAGCTAAGTAGTGTTTAGATGCTGTGCTAGATCACTCAGAATGTCAGCATCTTCCCATAACAGACCCCTGAGACAAATGCAATTGTAGCTATAACCAATCTGCAGTGTGTATTCTGCCCCAGATAACTTGGTAGAGCTCCTACACAGATGCTGCTTATTCTCTGAAATGGAGAGCAGAACCAACATTCCAAATAGCAAATGTAAGTTCTTGGAAAAAATAGTGAGTAAATTGTTTTCTTACATTAACATTAAATCAAGATATAATTACTGGAGTTCATAAAAGATCAGCAAATAATAAAGACTTGGTTAATCAGGCTGATGGCAAAGACAAACTTGAACATGTTGATTTTTTCATTTAGCAAATTTAATCATAATATTATCTGAACACATGCATGGACTGAGGAGAGTGGTTGTCTCTCAAATTTTATTTAACAACCAGAATGCACTTCTTTTTACTGTTTGCAGTCTTTGACATTTTTAATACTGTTGGTGATTCTTGAAATGTTTGGTGCTGTGAATACGACCTGTCTTTTCAACAAACAGACTGACAGAGTCTGTCAGACTGGTGGAATATACAGTAAATTCACTGCAGCACAAGTGAAACCATGAGAAGTTTTATTGTGTTAAATAGCCAAGTGTAAGACTCACCTCTTTTCATCCAAATACCATCTTGTATTTAAATACAAAAGAAGAAAGTTCATTTGTAAATACTCTTCATGATATATTCATTTATAGTACTTACATTGATATGAAATCCATTTTTAAGTATCCAAATGAGAGCAGTAACATTTTCACTCAAAATTGAAGCAGCTGAATACTTTTAAAATGTTTCTCTGTAAATTCTTTTGTAAGAAATATGTGAAATAGTGTACTGCCCTACAGAAAAATAAAGAATTTGTTCTAGGAAATCCAGAATTACTTTATTTTTTTCTTGATTCCATTTATTTTAGAAATAGAATGTTAACTGTTAATCAGAGACCCATACAACAGAATCTGTAATGTGAAAATGAAACGCACTGGTGTATTCAGCAAAGGTTTAGTAATTTGTCAAATACAACATTTAAGGTATGTAATTGTCCTTTTTGGTCTGTCTTATTTAAAAGATACTGACCACATATTTTTAACAACAATATCAAATAAAATATTGCTTTTTTTTGAGCTATATTACAGTGAGTGATTGCTTTATATAGACAGACATTTCTTCTTTGTAATGCATTTTGTTGTACTTTGTAGCTTGCCGGTGTTTGACTGAGGACATTTTCCTTGTGAGGGCAAACATGTTTCAGTGCCTATTTTATTGTGTTAAGCCTAATATTTAACTTTGTTATTATGCTTATATGAATACTAACATTGTAATAAAAATCATTTTAATAGTCCTGGGAAGCAGACCACATAAACCAAGAACATTTATTTTCATTGAAGGCTTGTGCTAATTTTTTATTAAGAGATACATTAAACATTGATACATCCAACCTCGGATTGAACCTTCAGAGTCATCACATATAGGGGTAGCAGAAGATTTATTATGCAATATAAAATTAGACATATACAGTAAGCTTCATAATAAATACCTTTGCAGACTGGAGATTGCCACAAAGAATGGTTTCTTTTGTTGCACAGTAGAAGGAATTTTGAAAAAACAAATATTAAAACATAGAAGTTGGAAAACCTAGAATGAAAAATATTCTCAAAGAAAGTCCAGAAGTGTTTCTTTATGAGAAAAAATATTCTAGAAAGTCTGTTTTTCAGTGATGGAAAATCAAAATATGGTAGACGATAGACAAACATATTTTGGCATCATTTTTTGATATGCTATGAATATAGAACGACAGAAAGGTTAACTTCTTTGTAGCATATTTAGATCATTACTTATTCTTATCTCTCTCTTTTCTGTTGATTTAAATACACAGCTGGAAGTCCGAAAGACAATTGTTCAGCAGCACAGGTAGACTTTAGTGGACAAACAGAATATTCCTACAGCTGAAGAGGATCACTGGTCCGTCTTAAATCTGATTTCATAGAACTTGAAGGAATGTCAAAGCTTTAATACAGCTCAGCCACAAGACAGGAGCAACAAAAGATGTCATAACAAAACTATCAAAAGCAACATACAAAGTATTTAAACAATGATACTGTGTATGAAGCCTAAATAAATTTTGATTTTATTTAATTTTTAGCCATGGAAACTATTGAAAATAACTAATAATTTTTAATTAGGCAACAAACTAACAGAAACTAGAAAACTAGGAAAAATAAAATTTTCATAAATAAATTCTAGAGACATAGATTATTAAATTGATTGACATATGTCACCAGTATATGTAGTATACATAGATGGCACCTTCCAAAGTTATCAACTTCTGAATAACTGCTTTGCTAAGGAAACAGGGAAAAGGAGTTTACCTGAGTGCACACACATCTTCAGGGCAATTTCGACAGTGTTGCAATATTAGATCCACAGCTACTCACAATAAGCATCTGGACCAACCACTTTTGTCTTCTAGGTGGGCTGTTGACATATGTTTACAGAAATGGAATGGCCTGACTGAACTGTAGTATAAGCTACCACTGTCAATGGCAGCACTTCCAACAGTATGCCCAAATTAGATTTTCATTTGGAACGGATAGCAGTCATTTAAGTTTCTCCTGTGAGTTGCTGTAATAACAGAAAGTGATAACACCTCTTGGATATGTGAGGAGCAGCCACTTTTTGCTTTTGTCAGGCAAGTGTATTTTATATTATGATCATCCAAAATATTTATGTGGCACCAAAAACTTCATTTTCTATTGTTAAGCATAAGATAGATCAGGCTAAAAGTAAATATAAGACAGGTTGAGATATCAGGTAAGCCAACTGTCTATGTTGTAAGTAAGAGTTTAGTGTCACAGATTGCTCTTCCTTTCTATAGCCTGTCACTTACTACGTGGTGTTCTTTTCTCTGGTGATTTTTTGTATGGTCTGAGTAGTGGCAGCTGAGGAGAACAGGACAAAATTACATACCCTGAGAAGAAAACAAAGCAAATAATTTTGATTGTCAAGGGAATTAGAACTGCAAAGCATGTTACCAACTGCACATACTCCACGTGATGGACCTGACAGGTTATCAGTCAAGGTCAAGATATGAATATAAATATTTTTGCTTTTCTGTCCCCTCATCAAGAAGCAGATTGCAGCTATAATTCCTAGCTTTTATATAGTCTCTCCTCAATTTTTTTTCATCCTTGCTCCTATACCCGTTTAAAACCTTTCATCATAAATGTCATGGCTATTATGTATTGCAGACGAAATGGATGAATGTGTAGAATGATATCAGAAATGCCCATGCCTCTCTAATACTGTGTCTGCTGCTGGACTTTTCAATTTACTCTTTTTGGGCAGTTTGTTTTAGAAGGAAGAACTGAATGATGGAAGTCTGGCTCAGTTTCAGCCAACTAACTTAATAATAGGATGCACAAGGAGCCTATTTTTCTAAAGTTTTCCTTTTTCTTTCACATTTTTTCTTTAACACTTCTTTTACTTAGTGGCAGAACAGCAGCCAAATTGCTTCAGCAGCAGATGTGATCCCTTGATATGAAGATTCTGCAAACACTCCCTGTGGATTTAGGATATAGAAAGGTTACGTGTCTTTCATTTATTCATAACTAATTGCAGAGTCCTTGAAAAAAAGTGAAACAGAACAGAACTGAAATTCCCTTGTCGTCTCCTAGGGTCTTTATTACGAAGTTATACAGCAGATCACAGTTGATTTTTCCCAGTTGTGTGTTGATTTGGACTGTTGTTATATTTAGAAAAGTGATCATTTTCATTTACAGAGATTTTAATTAGCTCTCCTCAGGTGTACGTCAACAATTAATGCCTTGAAAAAGTTTATCCTGATTGATGCGTATATGTGTTTTGTAAACCTCCTGGGTTTTTTTGTTGTCTGACCACCCCAGTAGAAAGCGCCTAGCCCTCTTAAGACCCATAATTTATATATACCTAATATCTCATGCTCATCTTTCCTTTGATTGTCTCCAGGTATACTCAGTGTACTTTCTCACCAGGTAGCAGGTCACTGTTTTTCACACTGCTGGGTTTCTCAGCTGTGCTGATGATATCAGCTCAATGTTAACATGAAATGCCCCTCCACCTACCAGGGCTTCCTAGAGCAATGATGTCAAGTGTGTCTGTAGTGGAATGGCAATGTGATTTGGGCACCATTGTTGTATGTATCCCTTGGATTCAGAAGGAACAGAAACTGCATTTCGGTATTCTAGAGCTCCACCTTTGCATTTCGGGCAAAGTGATCCTATTCCATATACAAAATTGTCACATACAGTCAGTGACAGCTAACTCAAATACCTTTTAAAAGATCATTACTGGCACAGAGTTTCGTAGCACACTGACAATGGGAAATCCGCTCCATAGTGTTCTTGTTGACCATGATGTGTCTGACCAACCTTGTTCACATCTACTTGCTCCCCACCATGAAGAGAAAGCATTCATTCTCGTGCTCTCATTTGCATGAACATACAGGTTCCTTTGGGAAGATATTTGTTATTCCATTATTATATTGGTGTATATGTCTGTTATTTCCACTGTGATCAGATGTTCTAGTTAAGATGGAAAAAGAATCTGACTACTTTGCTATGACAGACATGGCATAACACCCTGTAATTGCAGCTGTAGTCCAATTTTTGTTCTCCTTCAAAGCCTTCCATTTATTTCTGTGCTGGAAGTAAAACTGAAACAATACCAAATGCATTCCATACTATGTTTCTTCATAGTGAACAAGACAGTATGACTTTGAGTGTCAATTTCTGCAAGCACTGCAATGGAAAAACTTATCACATCTTTAGTGGTAGGACTTGTTTATGAATATGTGTATGCTCTTTCACTTGAAGAATTGCAGCTCCTGGTACAGAGTCTTTTTGTCCTTGTTTACCAGGATTAGTTTGTTGTAACTTGTGCTGTTACTTAATTTTGTTAAATTGATTTTAGCACCCTATTTTTCCCATCTGTTTGGTTTTGGCATTTAAATACTTAAATGTCTAACAGGATCTCCAATTTAGATCATGTTTTGGCCATTGTTACTCCATAATAAAAGCAAGATACATGTCCGTGCACATAAGGACATTGATATAAAGTCTCATCTCAAGGAATCTTCTCCTGTGAACTGAGGTCCAACAGTTGCACTTCTGGAGTGTGAAGACTTAAAATCTTCATTATTGATATTGAATGCATATTTAGTTTTATGATTTAGTCCTGTGAAGAATGAAGATTTTTCAAAAAATTGCACTGAATAATGCAAAACAACCACCACATTTCCCACATTTTTATTGTTTAGTTTCACCATATTTCTAAAGTGATGACAGCATACGTGTCAAATATTTCCAGGGTGGTGTAAGCCACTTTTCCTTTACCCAAGGCATTCAAAGGGGACATACATGCAAAGAGAGTGAGTTAATTTCATAAGTCATTGATGACAGCATAACCACTGAGTAGCATAACAAAACAGAGCAACAAGTCAATTATATGTTGTCATCACTAACGTGTGAAAATACCTTCTTAATTCTCCCTCCTTTAGCCAAGGACCATGTTCTTATTTACAGCATGGAAGATTTACTCTATAATTCAATGTGTCGCTTCAGGGAATTTGTAGGAAGAAAGTAAACAGAGACAGACATTTGACATTGTCCAGAATGTGAAATAGACCTTTTTCCACTTTACAGGAGTAAATCTTCTGTATATGCATTTTCAAACTAGAATGAATTACAATTTGAATAATCTGAATAAAAGGAAAGCAAGACTTTTAAGTTCACTTTCAGCTGAGTTTCTGTCATCAAGAAATTGGAAACTAGTGGCATCCACCAGTGAATTAAGTTTATGAGGAGCAAACAGTAATTATATTTAATATTTATAGCGTGGTGACTGGATGGCTACCACTGGTAATAAAACACAGAACCTTTAACCTTTGAGTGACCAGTTTCAGTCTGACCCAAGTCGGCTGTGACTGAAGGCTGCTGCCATGTGACAGTTGCTGGTGGCCCATGTGAAATGTGTTGCTTAGTGTTTGCCTAACTCTGGGTGATTCCTGTGGGCCAGCACAGAATCCTGTCAGCAGGAGAGTACAGGGATCATTTCTTTGAAGCACTGTGCTCTTACTCCCCTTTATCAGATAATTCAGCATCTGCAAGCAACACTTTGCCATTCTTTACATGTGAATCTACATCTAAGTGTTACTGCTCTCAATTTTATTCACAGCACACGCACGCTCGCTGTTTTTCTCTTCATCAATGTGATTTTATGTGGTTTGAAATTCCTTGTATTGGTATGTTTGATTTATTGTTTCCCATCATGTGTATATACATATGGATGTTGGTGGCTGGATAAAACTTATTATATAGTATATCTAGATAATTGGATAGACATATCATAGAAGAAGCTCCCATTAAGTTATTACTTAACTTTTAATCTGCTCCTTTTAATACTAAACTGCTTTTTCATATTGGAAAAGCACTACATTTTTAAAATGAAGAGAGTATTTTCTATTCAAGATTTCTTTGCTGGTAAAGTCGTAGTAAAATAGCCATATAGTTTTACAGTTTTAACTACTGTACAAAGTATTGAAGTACTTTGTGAGTTTTAACCATTTTATGTAAACCATTCCTTATCATCAAAGGGTTATCTTCTGACATTGCACAGGGATAGAACTATACAGTAAATAATGAATTGTGGGATGCAGCCAGGCTTGCAGAAAATAACTATTTGAGGGATGGTGCATGAACAGAAAGCTGTAATTTTGACAGGTGGCAAGGTGTCGTGTCACCAAGCCCTTCTAAAGCCTCATA
>NW_009734522.1:19800-34800 GCF_000703405.1 Apaloderma vittatum | reverse complement strand
TCAAGTAGTGATATATTCTGTAATAATAGCAAGATATAACAGGTGTATGTCTCTAAAAGTATTTAGAAAATATATTATTTTAATTGTACTAAAACAAATTGAAAGTGGTATCAGAACAGTTTATTGCATATTGATTCTGTATTTGATTATTTTACCATTTCAAGGTTGTGGGTTTTTTCCCTAAGACAAAATAATGCATACATTAAAATTAAATTAAACCATTCTGCAAAATAGATGAATACTAAAAAAACATAGGCTCTCATTTTCTTCAGGGACATTGAATAATGATACTTTCACTCTTCATATTTATGAATTACGGTATAGTATACACAGTGGCAGCATATGGAGGTTGAATCATTTTCTGCGCAGCTGTGCCCTGATATTGCTGTCGACAGCTATGCATTGTAAAAAAAAATTAGTATTCCAGTTCTTAAGGCTATACTGAATATCTTTTCAATATGTTTTTATTGGAAAATTGTGTATTATGGGATTTTTTCTTCATATGCCATGTATGCTGAAAGTGGTTAAAGTACATTTAGCTGAAATGTAGTTAGCATATCTTCTAAGTAAAATGTGGACTGAAGATGGAAGTATTTCATATGTAAAATCTAGCTGACACAAGCATCGATGCTCCTATCAGCCTTCATATTCCAACAAACGTAACACATGAGACATGGGCAAATATGTGTTTGTTCAGTGTTTCACCAGCTTAGGTTGGTGAAAATCATAAACATAATGCATGCTCATTTCAGCCTGCCTAGTATTCTTCTGAGCCTTTGTGGAGATGCCTGCTGTAAATTTTTCAGTCCCATGAGGCCATAAGCTGAATTCATTTTGTATTTGGTGCATTCTCACAAGTTACAAGTTGGCAGACACCAGATGGTGCTAGGGAGACAACTGTCAAAAATCTGCACAAACTTGAGTCAAACAGAAGTTAATAGTGCCTGAGGTTGTACTGTTGAGTAGGTGTCTGCTGTTGGGCGGGCAGATCTTTCGTTTGTCATAATAGTTAATATCCTTGCAAGTATGTCTTCTCAGGCTATTTCTCGCTCTTCAATGCAACCTGACTGATTCCATGTTCAACTTTCCATTATTCTCAAGCTAATTAAGTAAAAATATGTAGAAAAGTAAGTAAATGTATCCCTACTGCTCATTAGTTAACTGTTTCCTTCGCATCTTTGTATTTTAAGCTTTAGTTAGATGAAGTAGGATAACCAAGTTGCTCTTCTGTAGGCTACATATAGCATGTATAACAACATACACATGTAGCACTTTAAAAATTTTCTCACAAAACTTCTACCAATAAGCACATTGTATTCTTTTTATGGCAGTGACATGTAATGAAAAGATTTATATTTCTTTTAAGAAAAAATAAAGAAGAAGGAAGTCCTGCTACACTGTCTATCTAGCTTTTCATAAGACTATTTTGAAAATGTCAAATCTGCAGCACTAATACCTTGGAATTCTGAGCTTCTTACATGAGCCAGAAGAGGTTTCTCGGTAGCCTGCATCATAGCAGTTGTGTGTTATATGCAGTCTAGTTGTAGGGTACCCCCATCTCAACAAAAATATTTTCATATCATTTCTTTTAAAGCCATAATTCTGAAAATAAACATATCCTGAAAAATAATTGAAGCTTGCTGGGCAAGTATTTTTTTTCTACATGCTCTACCATGTTGTACAGTCTATCAGATTTACTTCCTTCTGATGAGGATATGAATCCTTCCACCCAATGGTATATGCAGCAATTTCTAGCATTTGAAACTGGTTTTGGTAGTCCTTCTAGGCTCCTCATTGCAATTTGGGTTTTCTGATACTAGAAGGAACTATCACCTCATTTGTTACTAAAATAATATTTTCTGGCTAAACATTTAAGGAAGTTGTGGAAGAACAAGATTGACTGGGTAGTTTTTGTTGAGTTTCTTGGGTTTTCAAGTGTTTGACTTCTCTGAAAACCTGTACATGCGAAGGAGAACGGTTTTATGAACAGAAGCTTTCATAAGATGAAGTCAGCATTCTTCTGTCTTTTTATTAGATTTTCTGCTTGCTATCCAGGATCTTATGTGACTGTCAGAAAAGCAGTTATTGGGAAAATTTACATTGTAGATATTAGTTCTAGTATAATCAAAATTATTTTTATATTATCTATCACCTATTTTCAGAACAATAGTTTCTGTATACCAAGAAGGTCCAAGTAATATGAGCTGGTTTGGGATCCTCATATCATAGAGAGTGGATTAAGTAATACTATAACATATTTGACTTGGTTTCAGCCCATGAACCATCTTTATTTAAGGCTAGACGTCTAAATTTAATTACTTTACATGTGGAATGTCTGTCACTGTTGGGAATGACAGTGAGTATCCATACATTCTGGACCTCAGGGAGCTGATATGTCAGCATATGGACTTAATTTAAACAGACACTCAAGTAACTGTGTTTTACATTTACAAACAGCCAGTACCTGAGAACAGTCTCTTGTATAGAGAATCCTTCTAAATGTGACAGCAAGCTGTACTTACAAGTCATCCTTGTTTTGCCCTATTAGAAAGTCAGCACTTTCTGATGGAAACCACATGGTGCTATGGTTGTTTTGTTATCTTAAGCACGGAAAAGAGCTGCAATATGTGCTGACAAATGTGAACTCTTTGTACTAGTGTATCTGACAAGTGTAAGAAGACCATGTCTTTAACAAAATTGACTGATATATAATATATATATGGTATATACTTGTCGAATTATAGAATTATAGGAAAATTCAATTTGGAAGGAACCTCCAAAGATCTCTGGGCCAACCTACTGCTCAAAACCGACTCGGTTATGAGGTCAGACCTAGTCATGCAGGGTTTTGCCCAGCCTAATACAACCACTTCCAGTGTGTGATTCTACTCATCCACTCTAAAGTTGTCTTGTTCCAAGTAACGTCTCTTGCCTTTCATCTTCTCATCATGTACTGTTGCAAAAAGTCTGACTCCATCTTCAGAAACTTTCTGTAGTTATTGGCAGGCTATTGTGAGGTACCTCCAAAGCTATCTCTTTTCCAGGCAAAACAAGCCTCAGTCTGTCAGCTTCTTCTCACAGATCAAGAGGTCCAGGTCCTTGATAAAGTCCTGCCTCTGAATTCATTCCAGTTTATCTGTCAAATTCTTCTGCTGAGGAACCCAGAACTAGACACAGATATGATCACATGAGCAATGAGTAGCCAACAATAATTTCCCTCAATCTTCTGTCTGTATGCCTGTAATACAGCCTAGAATGCTGTTAACTTTTTATGCTACCTGGGGATGGTGCCAGCTCATGTTCAATTTACCAAACTCTGCAGGTCATTTCCAGCAGAGCTGCTCCTCAGGCAGCCCATCCCTAGACTCTATCAGTGGAATTGCATTCTTCCTTCCTAGGTATAGGAATTGGCCTTTGTCCTTGTAGGATATCAGTCTCTTCTCCCATGTAACAAGTGATAGGCCAAGAGGAAATGGCCTCAAGTTGCTCCAGGGGAGGTTTAGATTGGATATTAGGACAAATTTTCTCACTGAAAGGTTGCTAAGCATAGGAACAGGCTGCCCGGGGGGGTGTCACTATCTGTGGAGGTATTTAAAAGACATGTAGATGTGGTGCTTAGGAACATGGTTTAGTGGCGAACCTGGCATTGCTAGGTTAATGGTTGGACTCGATGATCTTAAAGGTCTTTTCCAATTTAATGATTCTATGCTCCCATGATTCTATAGGGTTCACCTCTGTCCATTCCTTCAGCATGTTCAGATACCACTGAATAGCAGCCCTGCTCCCAACTCTATTGGCTTGCCCCCCTGGTTTGGTATCACGTAGACACTTGATCAGAGTACACTCCACTGCCATCTCTGGATTGTTGATTAAGATATTAAAGAGGAAAAGTTCCAGTGCAGACTCCTGTGGTACTACAGTGGTTACTGGCCTCCAGTTAGAGGATGACCCTGTAACCACTACCTTATCAGCCCTCAAATTCGGCCAGGTTTTATCCATTTAGCCATACATCTGCCCAGACCATAATTTCTTAATTCATATATTGTAAGAGGCAGTGTTAAAAACTGCTAAAATTTTGCTTAAAGGATTAAGGGACTTGCAAAATATTTTTGCTGCAGATTTCATCATGAGTATGAAAATAGAAATGATTTTTAGACAAAGATTTAGATTGTGACAGTTGACGATTTGTTATTTGAAATGGACACTGAAGAATAGAGGTGAAGAGTTCTGAAGGACATGAAGGATAAATAAATGAAGGAAAAAGACCTTGGTGCCTGAAAAGTATAATTTAAAGTAAAATTTACATACTTCTAGAGTCTTTTTAATTCATGCTAGTGGGATTAATCTCTAAATTAACCTCTAAATTTGGGAGTCTATCTGTAGTTGTAAACATATGAGGAATGTGCTTATGCTCCCCTGAAGATACAAAATGTTTAATGGAAATTAGACCAATTTTTCTCATTCTTAAATAGACACTTTGATCAGCTGAATAGTTACCTGTTCAGAACACTTCAGTTTACTGCCTAGGTCTCCAATGGAGGATATGAAACTTAGACATCTAATGCAGATATCGGTACTTACGTGAGGAATAAACTGAAAGGCATATTAAAATAAGTGATTAACAATATTTCCTAATAAGATTAAGATACATAATTTAGAATAGTATCTTAGTGAACTTATTCAGGTTTTAAAATATTTTGCTATAGGCAATTTTCTCAGTGTGCTGAAAATATCAATATTTGCATTGTCAATCAAATAATGGACATTTTATTATCTCTCCCTTATTTTTTCCAGGTATTTCTCTTCTCATTCAGTTCAACAACACTTGAGCTTTTCCTTCAGTTAAATGGTGGAATGTACAACACACAAATATGAAGCTGGATGACAGTTGCCCAGATGTTTCAGCTATGATGAAATGCTAAATGGTATTGATTTGTATTTTAAAAGGATTAACAAATTATATTTGTCCAAAAGATTTTGTTAGAGCCAACTAATTTTCAGTGTTAATCACACAATAATTAAAGATCCATGTGACTTCTAGGCATGATTTGTTAGCTTATGATTCCTTTAAAAAATGGTGATTTCCCCAGCCACATTAGAAAGATGAAGGATTGCATGAATCAAAGATTCATAAACCTAGTTATGGAGTGTCATCAGAAAATTAAGGACAGAATAAAAGATTATCTGTGATGCTTCAGAAGAAAAAGCAATGAAAGGAAGGGCAAACAGGACTATATCAAATTCATCACTTCTAGTTATGGGATGTGGGCATGTCTTTGCATCTGGTCCACTAGAGTGTACACTGCAGAGTAGGCGCTGCAGTTCTGCCTTCCACAAACAAGTGAAAAGCACTTCACTTTGAGTATGTGCTTACCAAAAGATTCTTCAGAGTTGTGTTGGTTTTGTTTGTTTGTATTTCCTTTGATTTAGTTTTTTTTTTTTACTTTATTTTTTACTTTTGAGTTTGTCAGAATCCTTCCGCTAATTTTTTTTAGTGTACTAAATAATAGACAATTACATGGTGATTTTCCCAGAGTTTGTTTACTATTTTATTTCTGTCTTACAAAGATGACAGACACTCCTAAAATCAGGTTTTTTCTTTTTTAAATAAATATTTGAAAGGTTAACACAGGACTTCACTTGGCTGCTTCTGATTGCTCATATTAAAATTAAAAAAGAAGCCAAAATCCATAAAATTACTGAATAGCCTATTCTAAACTTCAGATAAAAGTGAGTTAATTGATTAACATTTATTATAATTATTTAATGTTACTGTTTATGTTATTTTTACAGTATCTCTATCTATAATCTTACCTTATGTTTTTATATTACAGTTTGTTCCTTTTTTATAATTTTCTTATTGTAATCAATGTCGTGTTCCTTTACAGGAACTTCTTATAAAAGAGAAGTTCAAAGTTGCATCTTTAAGGTGAAAACTGAAATATTTTTTGGGCATATTTAGTAGTAATCAATTTTTTCTTAATTTTAAACTACAAGAGTTACACGAAGATAACACAATTTGCCTTGCAAAAGCAGAACATGAACAAAACCTAATGATCATAATTTAGGAGTGAACAAGGAAAGAGAACCTAGTTGAAAGTACAAATTGAACAGAGGAGGATTGAAATTAAGAAAAATGTGAAATGTGTATTTTGCTTAAAAGATATTCTGTAACTGTGAATTATTGACTCTGCACATATGAATTTATCCAAATCTCATTCTTCTTTTGATGTAGCCACTGTTCTAGCACAAAATTACCATCTAAGTTTTATTGGCTTTTCTTTATTCATTAATTCCAGTCACTAGGTTAATGGTTGGACCCGAACTTGTAATTATTTGTCCGAACTTGTAATGGTTGATAATCACAGGGGGTTTTGTCAGCGTATGTGGGTATACTAGATTCTTAACTAGGGCTTTATCTTTTTCACTGACAAATTTCTTCACTGCCCTTGAGTTTCACAGAATATGTACATTGGAGTCTTAATAATTGCTTTGTATCTGTTTTCAAAAGCCTTAAAAACCCACAGTCTGCTGGTAGAAGTTGTCAGATTTTTTTCGGTGGCATTTGGGCCTAACTGGATAAAGAGATGAAAAATCTATAATTAACAGTATATTTGAGTGTGTGCTGCATTGTTTTCTAGTAATGCTTGAATGTCTACTTTATCTTTTTCCCTTTTCAAGACAGAAAAAGACATACCAACTCCATTATCCACAGACAGGATTAGCCAGTTTGGCATACACAAATCTGTGTGAACAGACGGGATGCATCTGAGGGTGATGATGGAGCTGGCTGATGTCACTGCAAGCCTGTAATCTAACCTCTTCAAAAGATCATGAATTTTGGAGGAGGTTCCCAATGACTGGAGAAAAACTAAATGTCAGACCCATCCTCAAAAATTACAAGAAGGAAGATCCAGGGTCAAATGGAAGGGAAGTGGATGGTGTATACTTTGACTTTAATAAGACCTTTGACATGCTCTTGCAAAGTCTTCTTATCACCAGGCTGGTGAGATATGTGCTTTACAGATGGATAATGAGGTAGGTGGAAAATGAGTTTGACTTTCAAGCTCAAAGGGCTTTGATTAGTCGTGCAAAGTATATCTAGTGGTCAGTAGCAAGTGGCATCCTTCAGCGTTCAGTACTGAGACCAATAATGTTCAATGTCTTCATTAATGGCCTGGATGGTGGGACAGAATGCATTCTCAGCAAGCTTGCTCATGGTATCAAGTTGGGAAAAGTGGCCAATGTGCTGGAGGATAGGGCTGCTGTTCAGAAGGACCTGGTCAGGCTGTAGAAATATGTTAACAGGATCCTCATGAAGTTCAACACAAGCAAGTGCAAAGTCCTATTCCAGGGGAAGAGTAACTTCATACAGTAGTAGAGACTGGTGGCAGGCCAGCTGGATGAGAAAGCAGCTTTGAAAAAAAAAAAACAGTCGGGATCCTAATGGACATCAAGCTGAATGCCCTTCAGCAGCAAGAATATCAACTGCATTCTGAGCTCTATTATTAAGAATGTGATCAACAGGTCTAGGGAAATAATCCTTCCCCTGTTTGGGACTTCTAAGAGTACATCTGAAGTCCTGCGTCTGGCTTTGGGCTCCCCATTTAAAGAAAGATATTAGCATAGTAAAGTGAGTCCGGTGAAGGGTGACCAAGATGGTCAAGGAGCTGGAACTCAGGATGGATGAGAACAGGCTGAGGAAACATGAGAAGGCTCAAGGAAGTCCTTTTTTCTGTCTGCATCCGCCTAAGTTGATGGAGTCAGACTCTTACCAGAAGTGCACAGTGATAGGATGGGAGGCAATAGACACAAGTTAGAGCATAGAAAGTGACAAAGGCTACAGGAAAAAAAAAAGTTTTACTATGAGGGTTTTCCAACCCTGAAACTGGTTTCCCTGAGAGTTTGTAGAATCCCCGTCCTTGGAGGTGTCTGAGTCTTGACCGGACACAGCCCTGAGTAATAACTGGACTTCCTTTAAATATGTCCCTTCCAATGTAAATTATTCCATAATTCTATTATTTTGTGAATTTGGCTTTGGCCGTTAACACTTTTTGTTACGGGAACTCTTCAAACATAAATATTTAAGAAGACAGGTAATTCACCATGGAAACTGACTGGAGCTGTTGAAGTGCTCAAGATACCATACACCAAAGGATGCACTATCTTGCCAACTTTGCAGAGGAAAGAACAGAATGTAACAGTAAAATGTGTTTGCAACAGTAGATAATGTGAATCCATGATTTATACCAACCACAAACAGAGGCAAATATCTTTTCCAAAATAGACATATTCAGTTAGTTATATTTATCTATCTCCATCTAACATCCATTTATTTGCCTTGGAAAGCACTTCTGTTTAATATCTTTGTTGGCAACATAGACAGTGGGATTGAGTGCACCCTCAGCAAGTTTGCGGATGACACCAAGGTGTCTGGTGAGGTTGATGCAGGAGGACAGGGATGCCACCCAGAGGGACCTTGACAGGCTGGAGGGGTGGGCCCATGAGAACCTCATGAAGCTCAACAAGGCCAAGAACAAAGTCCTGCACCTGGGTCAGCAGGGCAATCCCAAGCACAAATACAGGCTGGACAATGAGACGATGAAGAGCAGCCCTGCAGAGAAGGACTTGATTGACTGTTGTTTGATGAGAAGTTCAACATGAGACAGCAATGTGTGTTTGCAGCCCAGAAAGCCAATCATATCCTGAGCTGCATCAAGAGAACCATGGCCAGCAGGTCAAGGAAGGTGATTCTCCCTCTCTACTCCACTCAGGTGAAACTCCACCTGGAGCACTGTGTTCAGCTCTGGGGCCCCCAGTGCAAGAAAGACGTGGACTTGTTTGAGTCCAGAGGAGGGCCATGAAGATGATCAGGAGGCTGAAGCACCTCAGTTTAGACTGGAGAAGAGAAGGCTCTGGGAATATTTTATAGTAGCCTTCCACTACATAAAGAGGCCTACAAGAAAGCTGGAGAGGGTCTTCTTAGAAGGTCACGTAGTGATAGGACAAGGGGTAATGGCTTTAAACTGAAAGAGGGTAGATTTAGATTAAACATTAGGAAGAAATTCTTTTCTGTGAGGGTGGTGAGGCACCCTCATAGAAACATGTTGCCCAGAGAAGCTGTGGATGCCCTCTCCCTGGAAGTGATCAAAGGCAGGTTGGATGGGGCTTTGAGCGACCTGATCTAGTGGAAGCTGTCCTTGCCCATGGCAGGGGCTTGGTATTATCTGATCTTTGAAGTCTCTTCCAATCCAAATCATTCTATGATTTTATGATTCTATGATTCTACAGCTTTACGATTGAGCTGGATTTACTCTGCTACTCAGTAATCTATCCAGAAATCTGCATGCATGCTCAGAGACAGGCACAAGTCAATATGTTTTCTTAGTTCTGTATACATTCTCATTTCATTATACATGTAATTCTACTCGCTCTATGCCACAGAAAACAGTAAGGTTACTATTTACAGATAGCAAAGTGCCTTACCAGTTAAATAGTACTAAAAGCGGAAACACATCTTACTGTCTGCCAGTGTGAATGAACAGTGACCTTTTGTTTTAACTCTAAAAATCTCCCTGGAAGATTACTCTTCAGCCAGCTCTTCCTCCTAGAATTTCTCATACTTCTATAGAAAGAGGTGTTCCTCCTATTCGTTAGCCCCAGACTGTGCCTCCGGCTCAGCTATGTGTTTTGAAGGATGGAGTATGCCATAAAGATGGTTTCAGAACTCATTTGGGCATACTGGCAGTGCTGGCAGCATCACTGAACTTTTATGCTATCAAAGCCAACTTTAGTCCAAAATGAATCTAGCAGTGAGTACAGCTCCAGGACTACTCTATAGAAGCAGTTAAAGTAGCTGAGAAGCTGATTCAGAAGAAAGAGGAATTGTCTCCTGTAATGAGCAACGAAAAAGATAAGAGGGGTAACAGTTGAAAAGTATGGTATCTTGTGGCATTTGAAATCAGATTGGACATGGCACCTTTAGGGTTTGTCGACACACAGTTTGAGAAGGTGGTAATATGTGTGGATGGGAGCTTAGACTGAGTTTTCATACCCTTTCTCTACAACATCGCTTTTTGCTGATGTGATAGCTGAGTCCAGATGGAGACCGCACAGCATTATGGACTTTGAAATTGCACTGATGTCTAAAATAGATCAGGTTACTGCAGAGACTGTCTGAACTTTGAACACAAACCATGAGTACTTTCCTGTCCTTTGCCATTGCCTCACTGCATTGCCTTAAACAAATCTGTCTATTTCTCATCTGGAAAATGGGCAATAATAAAACCAATTTACCTTACGTGGCAACTGTTAAGATTAATTCGTTAATGCTGTGGAACTCATTTCTGCAGAGGCTTCCTATGGCCCACAGCAGAGGCATATAGAAACAAAGAAAGAAATTGCCTATTTAAACCAGACAGTTTCCTTGTTCAGAGGGAAAGAAAGGATAGATGCAGATAGTCTGAAATTTCAGCTTCCTTTTCTTTTGCCAGTTATGTCTACATTTGGAAGACTAATGCTCTAATAATACTTGCTACTCATTTGGAAATTTAGATGAGACATTTGGGTTTCTTAAGTAGTTTTGCATTAGACTTAAGCTATCTCATAAATAAATTATAACTTAAAAAAATCCATCTACGTTTCATCTTATAAAAAGAAGGGCTATTATAGAAAGAAAAACCCCAGGGTGTTACTGTATCGGTCCTTCAATATGTATGTGATATTTTCTTGTGCTTTAACCACTGCAGTCTTTAATAAATCAATTGATTGGGCTCAGAAACATTGCATTGTTGTTTTTTTAACTCATTTTAATTTTTACATGTGTGCGTATAGAAATATATAAATTTATACATATGTGAATATTTAAGAATATATACACGTATATATGTATATACGTTGCATGTATATAGATTGTATGTATACAAATATATAAATATACAATATATCTATAAATATGCATGTATATAAACGTTGTCTTCTGAGTTACTACATCCCTAAAGCAAAATCTGTTTTCTGGATAAGTTCACACAAACCTGTTTGGGATCCTGTGCTCTCCAGCAGCAGTAGAGCATGCAGAGCAGTAGAGATCTGACTTTCCACCTTCATCAGCCAGATTGTGTCTAGCTCAAATGGGAGTGGGCTATCAGTGCAGGTGTGTTGATAGCTTATCTGTGCTTCATTTCCTACCTGTAAAGTGGAACTCTAGTTGAGCAGATAAACTCAACAAAGCCTATAAGACAAGCACTGAAATACTTAATAAGACCAGGTATTTGTGTAAGTAAAACCAAGAGAATCACAAGGCTATGATGGTTTTATCCTGTTTTCTAAAAAAAATATCCAACACTTATTAAACATCTTCTTGGAGAGTCTGATTCAGCAAAGCAATTAAGTGTGAGCGTAACTTGAAGTCAATAATACTTACCCACTTGCCTATAACTAATTATGTGCTTAAATTGTTTGCTGAATTTGTAATTTAATATAAATGCATATGTGTGGGGTTAGCATTGTTTTTTTTTTCAAGGTGCAGTTGAAGAAGAGATTGTTTGACCTCTTTATTTCTAATATTTTTTTTTCACATTAAGATTTTGCAACAATTTTTCTTCTTCTTGAAAAATTAGATAATAGCTATCAAGTAATTTTCACTTCCTTTCCTGAAAGGGTCTTTGTATCTTGTATCTTCTATTTATATTTTGTTAAGGTAAAGAGTAAATGTTTCTTATATTAATTTTATTATATACTAATTAACTCTTTCCATGTTATTTCCTTATAAACTGTTTTCATTGCTCCAAAAATAGGATTCTAATAGATGCAGAATGCTAATGTCAGTGCCTCTCTATGTTCTTCGTCTAGGAGTTACTCATTATTCAAACAGAAAACCTCAATATGGTTCCTAAAAAAATATTTTGAGACTCCACACACTGTAAATTTATGAAAATGGCAATTTTTGCATTTTTTCCAGCTGTACAAAAGAAAATATTTAGAAAAACCAGTCAGCTGAAGAGGATACATATGGAACAGGATGTCTTTTCAGATTCACTAATAACAGGAGTAATGCAATGGGTAGTTCATAAAGGTTACATTATTAAAACAAATAAATATTTTGGAAAGTTAGTTTTTATTGCAATCAGTTGTATTCTTTAAAAGTATGTGTTCTCTCTCACACTCAGTTTGCCTTAAAACATTGTAAAATTACCTCTAGATGTGCTTCACTTTTTTCAGCTCCTTCTTTAAGATTCTTTTCTCCCTGTTTACTGCAATCAAGTGCTTTTCCTGTAATTGCTCCCATAATTTGTCCTGATGCTGAGTCTGCAAGATGTTGCAGTAATCATTTAATCAGTAACAACACATTTTTGTATTCCTACTGCATGATTAAATTAATATAGTTTACATGTGCTACATTTACAGAAATCACTTATTCATCAAACAAAAATAAATATAGTAGCCTAATTAAATCTCTTCTGATTTCATATCATATAAAAATACTCAAAATAAGGTCAAGATTTTTCCATGTTAATTAAAATTAAGCAAATGTTTCTAATAATTGTGTTATAGCTAAAATTATTTCACAGGAAAAAAATAAAGCAAGAAAATATATCTTAACACTATTTACACAGATAACTTAATTTGACTGGTTCTGGGAAAATTTAGTTTATCCTCATTGTTATGATACGGCTCTGATCTTTTAGCAAGAGTTTTGCCAAGACCTAAAAATAGCTCAAGATCATTTTCTGATGTCAGTATAGGATGTTAAAAAAAATTTCTAAGTAATTAATTGTGAATCAAAACATTTCTGATACGTGAATATGTATTAATTTCATTTGCAAATCCATTTTGTTCTTTATCACATTTTTGCATAAATTTCATTCGTTAAGTTGACAACTTCTACCTCTTAGCTTATTGGTTCACTTTCTCCCAGGTTTGTTATCTTCCAGTATTATTGGGGGGGAAAAAAATAAGTCTTGAAGACAGTATTCAAAATATCAATACAGTTAGTTTTTAATCACAGGAGATATTTTAAATTAGTATACTATCCGTTTAGATTTCTTGAAATTCCCCACTTTAAGTGAGAAGTTAACAAATTGCTCATACTTGGGATAAGACTCCTTTTTTTTTACGCAGTAATAAAAACACCTCTGTATCAAACTAGACTTTCTTGAAGCATTTTTAGACAAAGCAGAGGTTCAAAGATATGGTTCAAAAAAGCTGTGAATCAGTGTCTGGTGATATTGGATCATTCCTGCAGTAGATTATCTGAGATATCCATGCTTACTCTCATAGTGTTAGCTTAAAAATCATTGCCTGAGTTTCTTTTTCTTAATTCATATGAATATCAAAAGATTTCTTTTTATTAAAATACCTGAATTCAGACATACAGTAACCTATTCTCTTAAGCACTGGGGTCTTATACAATATGGACTCTAAAGAGTTAAATGTCCTCCCTTCATGCCTTAGCAAACAGGGCATGGGCAGTGTCTCAGTGGACACCAACCAACAACTCTTGTGCAAAGGGATATGGCACAGCGAAAATAGGACACATCTGACCAACACATTTCATACATTTAAAATATCTGTATAGTAAGAAGATGCCTTTTTTACTGTGTGCTGACCACGTGTATTTCCCACTGTTTGTGGTGGTGAGGGATGATTGCCTAGCTATGTTACTTCTATTTTCAGTACTTTTATTGTTGAGTGACATACATGTAGCATTTTCAGTAAACTGTTAAGTCTCCTCATGAAATGGGAATGTTTTCAAATTTTACAGTCTTCGTTAAGGTGCACTTATAATGACTGCTGATGAAATTTTTACAGGCTGACTTGTAAAGTGGCTTCATCCAAAAATGTATTATGTAATCTTGGGAATATTACAAAGATTAAGAAAAAAAAAAATTTGCTCAGATTCCCATGATTGACAGAATACAAAATTGTTTCCTCTAAGTGCACTATAATATTTATGTAATTCTGTCTATTTTCTGGCCTTAGCCTGCTGTCACAGAATACCATCACCTATTGGGTTTGTAATGCCTTATGTCTTGATAGTATGTAAAAATTTTAGCATGGTTATGATTATAGGTAAATATATATATGTATCACAATAAAACGAAGAAACAGTTGACTAACAGGATGAAATGATAGGCTGAGAAGGAAAAGAAATAATGGTCATTTTAACTAAGGGTGTAAAAAAATCTAACAGATATGGACCACAGACAAATAAGTTTATATTGACTGTTAGAAGTCTGTTCTAGGCATAGAGAAGGAACATTTTTATCAGTTCCTCTGCCTGCTGTCTTACCTTCCTCTCATGCATTTCTTCAAACCATTCTGCAGATTTTACTGTACCTATCTTTTATCGTTTCCCACTGTTGTTTTGTTTTCATCTTTATCCATGGTTCACCTCATCTCTGTACTAGGTTTTTTCCCAGAATAG
The DNA here is from genome assembly GCF_000703405.1 of Apaloderma vittatum. NCBI lineage: Eukaryota > Metazoa > Chordata > Aves > Trogoniformes > Trogonidae > Apaloderma > Apaloderma vittatum. The sequence continues at coordinate 20,375 of NW_009734522.1, read as the reverse complement.
TCATGCATGCTTGGCATTGCCTAAGGTTAAGGTGAAAATTTTTTATTGTTTCTGAACACCAGCAGTGACATTCTGGGGGAACAGAAAGGTGTGTTTTTATACTGTAGTGTAAAACTTTCTGATGTATTCATGAACTCTATGGCTGCCTCTGGGCTTACCTATGAATACATGTGTATTCCTATCTATTCTATCCATTTTTAATATAACACAATTTCTTCCTTTTACTTTATTTTATCTCCCGTTGTCCCTTAACATATATTTAACTTTCCATGTTTTTACCATCTTTAAACAGTGTATATTTTATATTTAAATATAATGTATAAAATGCTTATTTCCTAAATCAAATCACAAGATAATACCATATTTGTTTCTAGTTAAATTATTCAAATTCGTAATATGTCTGTGAAATTACAGGTATGCGTACATAATTCTTAGCAAGTTTATTCTGACACAAGATGATATAAAGGAGAGTGGGTTTTGTTTTTTTTTTTCTAGGGGAAACGATGGCAAAACTATTGGGTTTGTTTCCTCTTCAGCCTTTTTGCTCTTCAGCTTTGTGGGAGCCAGCACTGGAT
>NW_009734522.1:0-19769 GCF_000703405.1 Apaloderma vittatum | reverse complement strand
CTGGACCTACCCCCCACCGCCCCCCCCCCCCCAGCCACTACTGGTCATTTTGTGGATGTTTCCAGCTTGAAGTTGTGTTGTTATTTAACAGAGATACAGACAGAGAAAAATTGATAGGTAGATTAAGCAGCTAAGAGTCTCATTTTAAATGTTTTTTATATTTTTCCCAGTTCAAGTTATCTGGTAACTTTGTATAATATTAAAGTGATAGGATTTCATATTTGACTTTTTGCTAATAATTCATAATTGAAATAAAATTACTTCTGGACTTCCCATAGTGAACTACTATAAGATAAGTAAATCTTTATGCACATGTAATTAGGTTATAAATTTTGGGTGGGAGTACGAATAGGCTTTTTCTATCTGTACATTTGTACAGCAGATCATACATAGCCTTTAAACAAGGCTAAATCCCTTTTTCATATTACTATTTATTTATATATATCTTAAAATGTTGAATCAAGAAATTTATTTATATCAAACACACTTTTAACAAGTTATAAAAATGTACGACAACAGCTATTTTTCATTTACTCTTCATAGTTTGTCATTAGTGATGCTTATGTATTTTAGATTTTCATTGATTATCTTGGTTTATACATGATTTTGCTTGGGATAGGTATGTGGCTAAGTGACACGGTCTTAACCTATTTATCCCATTTACTTTTAAATATTTTTTTTTCCTAGTCTCTTGGAAACTTCCTCAGAGTTCTGAGATTTATTAGTAATAATGATTAATTGTTAACTGAGATTACTTTTTTAGAAGGCTCCTCAAAAAATCCCCAAATCTTCCTTAAGTTACCCAATCCTGACAATTAATAAAACTTAAATTCAACAGCTGTCATCTAAAATATCTCTAACAGATAGAACAGAAAGAATTTTCTTGTCACTCTAAATTTTAGATATGTAATTTTGCCTCTGACAATAGAAACATGCATAGAAAATTTAGGTCTTCTCTATCTTACGCAGGCAATTATTTTTATTTTTTTTACTTATAACTATTTAAAATTATTCCTATATGGCACTGTTAAAATTGCTTTCATTCCAATGTATTTAAACATTTTGTTGCATTGTCAGAAGGAAGTAGGTAAGCACTGAAATTCTTTTTCCTTTGTATGAGTATTGGATATATGTGCAAAGGTGTTGGCAGCAGGGATGCTTCAGGGACTAACCCACTGGACACAACTGATTCCGGTCAGCTCCAACAGACCCACCAGAAGACACAGCTGAGCCCATCAGCCAAGCTAGTGGAGCGTCTGGTAAATATATTTTAAAAAGTCAAAAGCACTGCACTGCTGCATTGGCAGAGGAAATAAAAGAAATTAAGAAATTCTAAAGGGGGCATCAAGGTCAGAGGGGGAGAAGAGAAAGAAAGAAGGGAGGAGACGAATATGCACCAAGTTCTAGAGCAGATATTCACACTGAAATAGTGGAGAAGCCCATGCTGAAGTAGATGGTATTCCCTTAAGGAACTATGTCCCCTGGGTAGTCCACACTGGAGCAGATTCTCTCCTGAAGGACTGGAAAGGACCCACACTAGAGTGGTGGAAAAGTGTGAGGAGGAAGGAGCAGTAGGGAGAAGCCTTTATGTGATCTCCATTATGGTCATCTTCAGGTTACATGCTGGAGTTCATACTGAAGGAACAAACCCTGGGAAAGTGAGAATGGAAAGGTGTTGTTTCCATGTTTATCTTTTTGTTTCTCACTACCCAAATCTATTTTAATTGGCTGTAAATTAGCTTTCCCCAGATTGACTCTGTTTTGTCTGTGGTGGTAATTGGTAAGTGATCTCCCTGTCTTTATCTTGACAATGTTTCTTATTTCTGTTTTTTCCTATTTTCTCCCCTGTCCTGCTGAGATGGAGAGTTATTGAGCAGCTGGATGGGAGTTCAGCTGTTTGACAAGGTTAGCCTACCACAGTATGTCATCTCAGGAAAATAGATCTTTGTTATTTCTATAGTTGCACAAACTGAATGCATTCACGTATATACTGGATATAAAAAAAATAACTAATTTTAAGTAGGCTTGGATAAAATGTGTTATGTGTTTACAGTATGAATTATGTGCAGTTTGTATTTCGCTGTAAAGCCTATGCATGCTGTTTGTATAGATTTCAAGGTCTTGATTGAAATAATTCCAATATAAGCTTTTTGTCTTCCAACAACAGTAAAGAAATAAAATAAAGTCTGAATTATTAAAAGAGAATTTGCAGCGAAGACAACTATAAAAATCTTAGAGGCTGAGTTCTGAAACAGTAGCTACTGATTAGAGTGAGATCCTAAAAATATGTAGAGCCCTGCGAATGAGGTAAAACCTTTGAGGAAAAAAAAGTGTTATTTGTAATTCATGAGTACTGAATGTGCTTTTAAGTTGTCCTTTGTGCAGTTAGCACAGCGCCACTTTGCCAGGCAAAAGTGAGTAGTTCAGCTAAACTTGACTGATATGTGTCTACGCAGTTTATAAAAATACTGTCTTCTATATTCAGATGTTTTCGCTTAAAGCAAAAAATGAAATAGTGCTATTTTCAAGTTATTAGTTTACGTTTTCTTTACTTTAGGAAAATCCCTTCCAGGGAAATGGTGGAGTCATGATCCCTGGAGGTGTTCAAAAAACATGTGGGTGTGGCACTTCAGGATGTATTGTAGTGGTCATAGTCATGTTGACTAGATGATTTTAGAGATCTTTTCCAACCTTAATGATTCTATGATTTTTTTTTTTTCCGAATTAAGTTAAAATACAAATTGTGAAATATATCAAGAACAGTAAGGAAAGATAATGTAGTTCTTATACTTGAAATGAAAATTAAATATAAATCAATAGGACTATGAAATAATTACAATGTAAATAGAACCTAGAAATATAAGAACTAATTTAATGTTTTTAAAATGGGTTTTTAAATTTAGGATAGGATGGAGCTACCCATACTGATGCTGAAAATTATGAAAACCTAGAATTTAAGCTGATCTTAACCTGAGAACTTAATGATTTTGTTGCAACACCAAGTTTGCACTGGCTTTAATAAAAATTTGTAATGAAAACCTGAAAATGATATAGCAGGACCTGACAGTGTTGAGTAATTTAATAATATGAAACAAATTAATTACTTGTAAAACTGCACTGTAAGAACCCATGATTTGATAAAAATGTAGAACTGTGAAAGCAAAGTGGGTCATGATGGAGTGCACTCACACAGAACATGTCATGAATGTAAGGGTGTCTAAAAAAAGGAGAAGGAAGGAATCTGCACAGTGCAAGTAAAAGGGCTGGGGAGAGGAAGAGCAGAAAGTTATGAGGAAGGCAAAGAGAATTTGCGATGGACGAGTCTCTTCCTGCAATCTGAAGGAAAATAGATTGCATGAACAGGAAAGGAGTTACTCTTGTGTGTGTGTACAGATATAAATATATACTCGTTATGATTTGGGGAAGAAACCATTATTTAAATTTAACAGTTTAACCTTGCAATATGCTAATCATGATGTAGATAATACCAAAATTATCAATATCAAAGCAGAACTGTAAATTGACACCTGGGATTTATTACTGAGAGGGTTATTTATGATGCTTATGTGTTTTTTCATAATGCTGGTTTTTTTTTCTTAGTTCCTTCCATTCACACACAGCTATATATAGACTGGAAGACAATTTGGAAGGAAATTTTGTCAAAAGAATTGCTAAAAGCATAAGGAAACTATTAGATGTAGTTTTCAGTAATTTAAGTTTCTAATATTTGATTTTTAAATGATGAAACATCCAATAACCCAAATGACCCTACACAAACATATACATGGAATAAATTATTTCAAATGAAAGCATGAAAATTATTTGTTCAGCTGCTCTAGTGGCTGGAAGGTTAGGAACAAAAGCTATTATTGTTCAGTGTATTTTTTCACAGGAAATAGACAGTGGCAAACATACAGTAGTTCAACACATGAGATCAGAGACACGGTTTTTATAGTAAACCAAAACCAGATGTTGGAAGGACTCAAGACCTTTACAGAAATTATTAGTTATGTTTGCCTTTGAAAGCAAAGAAAGTTTACAGAGAGTCATGTACCTGATTAAGAAAAAGACAGGTTACAAAAGCTATGAGTATTAACTCATTCAAGAAAAAATACGTGCCATATAGGCTATTTTATGTATGGCAGTTAGTTATGTACATTTTAATTTTACTTCTATTTTATTTTTGGATGAATTTGCTAACTTCTTTATACTACTAAACAACTTTAGAAATAAGAAGGTTAAAGATTTTAAAACTGAGACCAGAATTGTGCAATATGACACTAAGCACTTGCAGTTTAAGTTGCACCGTGAATGGATACAGAATTAAAGAAGACTTTTATTTTAACAATTTTTCAGAGAGAATTTTAAATGTACTAGGTAAGCAGTATATAGCTCTTCATGTAGTATAAAGTCTTTCTCTAGTTAGATGTTAAAGACTTGACATCACTGGATGCTAACCAATTTCATTGAACTTTGATAGAATATTCAGAAGTATAGTCTCAATGCAGGATTCCTAAAAATTTCATGCAAATAGGCACTTAGGTAGAAAGAAAAAAGAAGGGAACTGTAGCACCTTAGACACCAAGATTTAGCGCCACAAAGCACAAATCTTTGTTTTCTTGGCATGTTGAAATAAGTTCTCTCTGATTTCCAAACATACGATGTTTTCGCTTCTGAAGGTACTGATGTTACTAACCAGTAGGAAGGAACAGAAAGGTCAGTACACATTGTTTCAGGCAACAATGAAATCATATAATGGCATAACAGAGGAGAAGGCTGAAATTAGGACATTGTAATACTGATCTTAGTTTTACCTAAGAAATTCTTCCTCACATATTCTCACAAAGTTATTTCCATCCTACTTGTCTTTATGTCAATCAGCTTGAGTGATTGAGAGTGGGTACCTGGCAGCTTAGTGTTGAAGTCTAACTGTGTGAAGGCATTGTTTGGTTTAAAAAACAGTCACTTCATTTTAGCTCTAGATACTCTACCGGTTTCCTGATCTTGATCCAATCTCTGTATCTCTTTACTCCAACCAAGTTTTCAAAATTAAAATCTCTGTCTGCAAAAACAAAACAATCCAAACCCCTGGCCTGCTTCTCCAATCGGCAGGCTTGCAATTCCCTTGTTATCTTGTTCATGGCTTTGGCAATTTCTCATTGGCTTAGTGATTTGCTTATTCAGATCATCTTTGTAGACAGACACAGGGCTAACTTTTTGCAGCAAAACCTTTTTTCCTAGGAAGAATTTTGATGAAATTTTCCTAATCTTGTTTCCACAAGCTGGAAATGGGTTTAAAACTTAGATACCCGTCTTATTTTTAGTCCTTTTGTAGTCCTCTACATATAGAGCTATAGAGTCTTGAAATTCTAGAGCTGGGAAATCCTGAAAGGCTGCTATGTTGAAGATATGAGTCTATAGATAATATATGATGCCTAACAAGAAGCATTACAAGAGACTGTAATATCAGAGAACTTGTTGGAGATGTAATTACAGTGAAAGGGAAGATCATCTAATATGATTTTAACCCATAATTTCACGTACATTGAATATAGAAATGAAATGTATTGGAAGTTAAATGATAGTCATCTTAATATAGTTCTGGTAATAAAAGCACATTAAATTATGTGAATTAGCTTTTAAAGAATATTTATCTCAACAATTTCTAAAAACAGCCAGAACCTAAAGTCTGCTAAAGGTGGTGCCATCCTGTTAACTGCAACTGAAAAGTAGAAGAAAATTATTTTGAGTAAAGCTTGTGGAATTCTTGCAGGTGCAATCCAATGCAAGCCCTGATAAAGAGTGTCTTTACACCTTCCTAACGTAGGACTAAACTGTACTAAACGTACTTCCTAGAATGCTTTTTAGTCTTCTATGTTAATGTTTAGGCCATAAGTATGGTTGGTAATTTACCATGTTGTACTGTCTGTTTGACTAAATATTCATAGTTGTGTAAATATGTAACTACTGTAGGCTTTAATGATATTAGCTGCTTGAATATTTGACAGAAATGAATTCCCATTATATTATAGTTTTATAAAATCTTACTGAATATCTGTAAGAAGAAATTGTATATATCATAATCTTGTATTCAGTTGATTTGTGACATTCTGCAGTTTGATCTGCATTCTACACTGTAACTTGCCATGTCTTGTAAGACAATTTAGAACATTTTTGTTATGAATCGGCTGTTTGAAACTTTTATTGTACTGATGGTCTCTTTTAAAGAAGCGGCTTTCTAAACACATCACATCAAAGTTCTTTGAATGTAGGGAAGGTTTCTCAGAAAGCATTCTATCTATATTCACTACTATGTTACTAGGCCTATCCCAGTCTGTAAAACAATGTGAGTCTTTATTTGGTATCATTTGAGGCTTTCTCGTACTGAAAGAGTTAGAAAGACTGTTGATACTGAGGACAGATTTACATTGATCTAGGGAGATGCTACCTACATATGAGGGTGTGTATGATAGTATGAGTGTAAAATGTGCTGGGGAGTACACTTTATTATACTGTGTATGAATGAAGTATATGCTGTTTGAATCTGTGGGATCAGCCAATATTTTAATCTTTCATTGAGATTTAATGGAAACAGTGTACAACTGTCTGTATTTTTAAATGTTTCTGCACACATCTATGAAGTATTCAACAAAGGCTGATACTGGAGGCAGGATTGTGAGCCAAATGAACCAAATACCTATCCAAATCTTGTGGTCTTGAGATAGATAAAAATGAACAATTGTAAGAAAAGAGAAATTATTTCAGTCTAGTTTCTGCTAGGAAGGTGTAAACATCCCAAGTTAAGCCACAGTGATAAATAGTGTTTCTAATTGACATCCTTGCTGATCATTTCAGAGAGAGAAATGGTCAAAGAAACTGAGCTACCCTGTTGTACCTAGAGATGAATCTTCCGGCACAGGATTAATATACTTTTGTGGTGATTATTTCCAACACTGCTACATGCAATTGGCTGATACTGCTTACTACTACAATTCTTCTGAAAATATATGAGTGAAATCATGTATAATAGTTTACATTGAGGTAAAAAAAGACTATCATGTGTGTTAATGGAGTAAAGTAGCAATTAGTTTAATGGCAAATGTATTATATATGGAAGGTCTGCAAACAAGGTAATAAGGATGCGTTACATCAAGTATCCTTGTGAGACACCCATAAGGCTATGGAGTGCTTTTCAAGACAGTTTGAAAAATAAATTTAACACCAGTGAAATTCAGGTGATGCTGTAAGGCAAAAATGATGTAAAAGCCACAGAAACAAAATTCTATGTTATGAGTCCTCCACATATAAACTGATCCACACATTGTCCAACTAAATTTTTTTTTGTGGTAGATTGTGCTGTACAGGACTCTACAAGGCCTCCTTTGAGTTTAACAAGTTTTAGATCAGTTCTGCTAATGAATGTCCTTAAAATCTTGAAATAACGTCAGTATCCATGAACAATTGTCTTACATTACAGAAGCGTATTTTGTTGCATATACTGTACATCTTCTAACATTGATATGTGTATTTAAATAAATATATTTAAATAAATAAATGTATTTAATAAATATATTAAATTCTATTAGTTTTGAGATTCTATACTTCTATCTTTTTAAAATAAATATCTATGCTGGGAAAGAACTGTGCTTGAATAACTTATGTAGACATATTGCATACTATTAGACCTTAGAATTGCATGTTTGACAGATAGCACACAGTTTCTTGAGGGTTTTATTGCAATCTGCGAAACTTATTAACTGTAATTTCATAGCCAATGACAAAAGATCAGGTGTTCTTTAAGTCAAAGCATTTGTCCATAGATAATAAAAATCATCATTTCCACATCTGAGTTAGGAAAAAAGAATATTTTGTCACCTTGTGCTGGTTCCACTCATCTGACCAAAAAGAATGTTTTATACCTCAAATGTTTTTAATCTGAGACCCCACACAACAAATCACGTGGGACTTGACTAACAGCTAGTTAAGATCCTGGAAGCACAAAGTATGTCTGTAAAAAAAAAAAAGAAAAAAGAAAAAAGCCTGCGTACCTTTCCAGTCAGAAACACAGGGACTGACAAAACTGTACAGTAATGCCAGATGCTCTTAGTCTAGACTCTTGAATATTGTGCATCCAAATAATTTTCTTAGAGCATATATATTAATACTCTTTCTGCTAATATAAGCGTATTGAATGCTTTTGTTTTAGATATTCCTCCCTCCCAATCACTACAGTGGCTTCTGCTTCCTCATTAATTTGGGTATTCTAGATGCTTTTTCCATTCCCTGACTGAAATACTTCAATGGCTTTTGTTTCCTCTTCTTTTTTTAGTGATCTGGCAGTTGAGCTATAATGAAAAAGTTAAGCAAAGAGTCCAATCTGAATGGTTTGTAGTCTTGTGTCCTGTGCCTTCCTAAAATAAACCAAGACCTCTTTTTTGCCTTGCAAAAGTTTGAGGTTTTTTAATTGCTATTTTTTTTACATATTCTGAGAATTGTAACAAATATTTGAGTGAATTTTGCTGGAATGAAGTAACCAATCAGAATTAACCTCTCACAAACCGGAGAATGATCCTCACCATTCTGCCCTCCACCAGAGTTTATTGATTGGTAATCAAGGATGGGAAATGGGAGAAATTAGTTTGAGTTTGAGGGGAAAAAAGCAATTTAATATACATATCTCACAACATGGAACAATGGTCTAAAAATCAGATAGTAGTTTGTTTTAAATACAGCAGCATTAACAGTTTAATTAACATGCCTTTCATGAAAATATAGTTTGTGGTGTTGTAGTCCATGTACAAGAAAGTTGAACATACATTAGACAAGATTTGGGGGATTTTCTGAAAACAAGTGTCTTTATATCACAGGTTCATAGACTTTTTTTATGACAGCATTAAGGAAGCATTTTGAAATGGGAAAAAATGAAGGATTTGGTATTTGAAAAACTGGACTAAGCTTGGTCAAGAACAACTGGTTACCATGGTGCTTGTTTCTCATCCTGTGGACCCAAACTACTTCTGCATCTAGGTAACCGTATAGTAGCTTTCACTTATGTTCATAAAGGAAGTAGCATGTCAAATAAAAGTTAAATTTCTGACTTTTCAATGTAGATTTGCTTGGATTCTCCAAAACAGCATTAAGAAATTTTTTGCTTTTAGATAATGTACTATATCCATGTTAGTACCTACATAATGAGTGAGAAAGTAATTAGCAAAGGAACAATAGTCACTTTCAAATTTTTTTTCCTAGACATTATCTATTTTGTCCCAACATATCTCCATTGTCTTCAGTGAAGACACTTTTTTTTTTCTTTTCATTTCACTCTTTTGCTGCCTGACACTCTCATGCTTTCTGCAGGGAAGTAGGGAGAGTGGCACTTTATACTCAAGCTTGATGAATGAATTCTTTGCCTACTTGTTTCTTGGTAAGTGAACCATTAAGCTGTATGTCCTTGACTCTCCCTGTTGGTAGGATGAAAGAATATTGTAACAAAAGGATTTACCTTTGAGTAAATTTTATTTTACTTCCAGCATATGGTTAATAGTTTATATTTTATGCAATTTCTCTAATATACTACATGATTGAAAACATGGTCGAAGAATTAAAATATGACATGCTTCATGTTTTCGTAAGTCTTGTTGAAGTCTGTTGTTTTAACTTCTTAATTTAAGCTTGCATTCCCACTTGTGTTACGTGAAGATTATGATTTGAAGAAAAAAAAGCCCAAAGCTACCCCGAAACAGTTTTTGTAATGTGCATCCTTAACTGACAAAAAGTAATTGGAAAAGAATTTTTGTATTTGTAAGGTTTGACCTTGACATTGTTTGTGTAGGCCTCCAAAGCAATTATTGTAGAAACTGAGATGGAAAACAATGGCAAAAAGCAGACAGAAATGCTTGAATTAGTGCAAATCACAAACATAGCTGAGTGGTATTAGATGACAGTTTACTTTTAATGAGGGAAGACATGAAGTAATTAAATCCTGACATACAATTATGAAAAATATCAGGTAACAAGCTAGCTATGCAATATAAAATAAGAAAAGACATTTTCTGAAAACTTGCCTGATGCTCTGTCATCTGAGACTGTTCTTTATGAGTGCAGGGTGAAGGTCAAGGAGGTATCTCAACTCCATCAATCCTTTGGACAGTTACAAATGACCTTTCACTTTTCATAAGACATTCAATATTCTGAATGGGGGGGATACATTTTTCTGTGTTTAGAAAATAGCAAAATTGAAACCTTTTACAGTGCACAAGGTGCATTTGTGTTTGAATCTCCTGAACAGCTCATTCATTCTTAAATGTTCATTGACACCAGTATCTCATTTACATGAACTAAATGGTTTCTTTTTCATGATATACTTTAAATTTTCATAATTCTATTGCATTAATTTTTGTGCTATATTTTTAATGTGTATTTTATGTTTTCTTCAAGCAATATTTTAAAACACTACAGTGCATTGAGAGTTACGGGTTTGAATTGTTAACAATCTGATTTGGTATGTCTGCAAATCCAAGTCTTATACAAAATTTTTTGTTTCATATTTATTTTGGAAGGATTAAATACTGAAGCTTGTTTTGGACTTAATCTTTCAAGGTGTATATGGAAATTGGGTTATTAGAATGTGTACAGATACACATTTCTGTATGACTTATGGGGTTTAACTTTAATCTACAGGCATTTCTGCGTGAAACTAGAGCTTGTTCTTCGGTCAAGTAATCTTTGATTACAATGGCACTGATGTTAGGGAAGAACTAAGGTTTTAATTGTTATTTTTCTACTGAATGAAAAATTCTGGTAAGTTACTATTTCACCTGTAGTTTAGAAAGTTCTGATATATTTTCCCCTTTCCACATAGCTTAATTTTTTTTCCTCCCATTTGTTACACAAAACAAAGCAACTTGGAATTCTAGGCATGAACTGTTGCTAGATCTGTCCCAATACTATGCGTGTTAAGAGGAGGTAATGCTTTTGGTAACTCAAGTTGTGCTTCAGCACATAAATACACAAGAGATAAAGTGAAAAAGCCAAGAACAAATAAATATAAACATTACAAAAGAACAGTATCTCTTTACTAAAGAAAACAAAAAATACCCTTTGAGAAAGAGAGTAATAATAGACTGAGACCAGTCTTAGAACACAAATGAAAACATGCAGAGGGAGAATGCAAATGCATATTTTATAGTATCTTATCTCGCTTGCTGCATTTAATCAATGGTGCTAGAACATACGATTTAATTCGATCAGTTTAGAAGAATCTTTCACTGGTTTTAATGCTGCAAGTAAGATGTACTGTCAATTGATAATTATTTATTTAAATCATACAAAACACATCATTCATTGCTTTTAGAAATACTGTTCAAAGTCTGCCATGAGCCACAATTTCAAATAAAGCATAGGAAATTTTATTAGACTTGAAAAGCTACTCAGAACAGAATTATTAAAACAATGCTTAGAATCTCCATTTGGATAAACCAAAGTGACATTCAGAATATCTCAGTAACTTGTTTTCAAAAATGTGTCTTTTTTTTTTTTCAGTCTTCAAAATCTTGTGGTTTAGTTTAGCTGTTCTTTGCTGTGTGTTCTCTACTTATATGTTACACTGAATTAGATTCTTTACTCTGAGCAGTATAAATCACAAGTTAGCACAATTTGTGAAACACTATGTTTCCCTTTCTTCATATGTAAGCCCTAAAATGGAAAAATAAGAAGCATTTCAGAGCATTTTAGGGAAGGAGTCTAGGACCAATATTGTCCAGTGTGAGCTCCTCTACTTATAAAACAGCATTAGCATGAGATTGTGTCCCCAGAATTTCAGCAAAATGGAATCAAACAGAATTACAGTCTTCATGGGTAGATATTACGAAAAATTTACTAAGACTACTCATATATCAAGACATAATAGGCATATACATGAAAAAACACTGAAAACTGCTATTTACAAATTTCATAAAACTTCCTTTAATTTTCTTAAGGTACATTCTGTTTCCAAGTAGCTGAAAAAATAAATGCAAAGCATAGATATTCCCTAATTTTATTGAAATAAATATAAATAAAATCTAGTGATTCAAAATTTTAATAGTAACAAAAAAAATTTTAAATTCATATTTCGTACAGTCCCTGTATTATCTGGAAAAATTAAAGATCTGAAAAAGTTGAAGTAAGAGTATTCACTTTTCCCCCATCTTTTAAAGGACTTTGTGCGTGTATCTTACCTGGAATTTCAAAAATTATCTAAATTGCTTCTTTCTTATGGTGGTAGAAGTCTACATTTTAACAGAGAACTTCTGGGAAAAAACCCGTTCTATTTAAAACTGCTGATCTGTTTTCCTGTTGAGTCTTATCACACTAGTGAGTAAGCTCTAATCTGGTACTAGCTAGTACCAAGTTTAATGTATGCTATGGTTAGTGTCTTTCTTGAGTTATGAATATATGAAGATATGTTAAAAGAAATTGGTAAAAATAAAGAATTTGGCCAATGCAAGACATCTCTTGTTCTCTTAAGCAGTTACTCATTTGAATGTGTGAATGTTAATTAGGCACTCAGTCCAAAATTTGCACCTTAATGAACCTGTCAAATTTAAATTGGTGTCATGGCCTCCGTAGATAGCCTACTGAGTTTCTACTGATCTTTCCTTATATGTAGGTTAACATGGTGGAAACAGTGAACCAGCAGATGACTTTTTTTCTTTTCTTTTTTTTTTTCTCTTAAGACCTCTGCCTTCTTGGTTTGAAACTAAGGCTCACGCTGTGAAATAGGGAAGGAAAAGGCCAAAAGTACAAAAAAACTCGAGTTGACTAAAATCTAGTGAAATAAAAGTAATTTAAATGTATTCTTGGCTCTGACTCGAGATCAAATGCATACTTATCTGTAAAAGCAGTGACTTTTATCCAGGCCAGATATATTGAAATGATCTACTACCTTCTTAAAAAAAATACAACACAACACAACCAACAAACCTGCAAAAACAAAGGAAATTAAACATAGAAAATGAATAAATGCAACATTATTGTGGAGGTTATACATTAACAAAAATAAGAAATTCAGTTTTGGTTCCCAGAACAACCATCATTCAGTCACACTGCGAATATACGAAAATACAGTGAAGTTAATACTGCACAGTATATGGCATAGAAATACAATATAATATGTACAGAAAGTGCAAAGCAGCAGAATTACGGTTGCTGTGGGAACCATACTTTGAATTTAATGACATTTGTTTGTGTCATATCTCAATCATAATGTTACATTAACGTAGTCATTTGCATTTAATTCTATATTACATTCCCAGTTTAGAAGAACACATTTGCAGTTGCTCATGTCTCTGCTTCCAACAGTGATTCAAAATTATATAATTTCTAAGATTATTTTGACAGAATTATATATAACCTCAAAATGGAGCATCTCATTACCCTGGCAAGAGACCTTAATGTAGGAAGTAGTTTGTGAAAGGATTAGGTATCAATAACTAAAAGTCTTGTTTTTAAATATGTTTTATTAACTATGCAATTATGCTATTATACCTGTACTTTCATGGGTGAATATTTTATTATGAAAGATAGAGTGTTTAATTATCTCTCAGTGACCACAACTTCAGTATAACTGGTCTGAACTCATAAGAAAACAGAAATGTATAATGTAGTTAAAATTCAATTTGTGCTTTATTTATTTCTTTTGAAAACACAGGGCATTGGACTAGGAAGAAGGTACAGTTACTTAGGACAGAGGTATGTAAGCTTCTCTTGCTTCTTCTACTACATAAAATCAGTGATGGGAACCAAGTTGAACAGGTAGTAATCAGGATGAGAAATGTACGGAGAGATAATAAAGTAAAGCAAACAATGAATATTTTATTTGAAAACAGTCTAACAGGCAATATGACAAATAAAAGCAAATTATATGTACTAAGTATAAAATACTCAATAATACTTTAAGAAAGTCTAAATTTACTTGCGAATGGTACTGTTATTTAAATGGAGATGTTCCCTAGGTAATCTATATATAGACCAAGATCTTTTTTTTCTAGCAACTAAACGAGCAAAAGTTGGTAAAAGTAAAATAATGACCTCACCAAATGACCTTGCCAAAAGAAGGACTTCACCTTGAAACTTACACCTAAGCTTCTTTCAAAATCAAGTTCTAGATTTTTTTACTGAGCATACAGAGGACTGACAAGTCCTCAACATCTCCATTTGTTTAAAACCATTGCAAGGGTTAGTGCAAGTTTCCAGGGTAAAAATCAACAGAGAATGTGAGACAAAAGGAAAAGAAAATAAATAAAAACCAGTTAACCAGAGTGATTATGAGAGAGGGAGATATTAAAAAGGAGAAGAAATAAAATATAGAAATTAACATAAAATTTAATAAAATGGAAAACTATAAATATTTAAAGCTGAAATATATATTTAGTTAGTTTCTTTTTCTGTACTGTTTAAAAATCTCTGCTACTAAGGGATAAAGGAAATGGAGAAGTTCTGCACTCAGGCCACAGTCTGGACCAATTCATCCAGTATTCCCTGCTGATAGTGGTCAATTTGTCAAGCCTATATATTTGTTAGAGGCGTGTCATAAAAGGTATATACAACTCTGCTTAAGGAATTTTACATTGAAGACTTCCATTGTTAAAAAGTTTGAATTGTTGATACATGATTAATACATAAAGATACAGCAAAGGTATAATTTATGACTTATTTTAAAATCCTTTGTCAATAGAGGTATCAGATACATAAACTCCTTCAACTTCTCTGAAGGACTGTCTACCTTCAACATAAGTAAAGGCGGAAAAAAGAGCTTCTAAATAAATTAGTAGTGAAGTCATATCCAACCCTTACTTGGCTAGATGAAGTAAAGATAATGGAACAGTTTTATTGTGGAACTCTTTTTTAAAAGAAGTCATATGAGGGTCCCTATATTTAGTTGCATACTTTTTTGGACTAGTAGATCTGAAGTTCAGAAGTGACTATTCACTTAATCTGACTTCTTTTGTAACATAGGCCATAGAATTTCACCAAGTTGCTTATGTCTTTAACCCAATAACTTATATTTGCAGAAACATATATTTTCAGAAAGGCCTGCAGTCCTGAAGAGCTCTTAGCTTGTTTCACCAAGTAAGTACCATTGTAGTATTAAAAACATACCCACCATCTAATGTGAAGTTATTTGTCTTCAGCTTCCTGCTGTTGGCCTTGGTGTGCCTTTCTCAAATTGTTCTCAAATTGTTCTTAGTGCTTTGCCTCTGTGAAAGCCCTGTAAAGTGTACTGAAGTTAAATCTTGGTATTTTATTTTTGATGAGTTAAACAAAATGTTGAATAATTTTTGGCTCTTAGATGGATGAGCTCTTATTTTTCAGGATGTCCTTGAATAGTATCTCAAAACTGGATGTAGCATGTGTTCTGGTAATTACATTTAGAAAGGTAACTTCTGGCAGACTTTTTCAAGAAGCAAAAAAAGTCTTGAACTGATTGCCTAGAATCAATACAAATAAAGATTTTTAGTTTTTTCAAACTAAATACTCAAGGGATTTGGAACTTCTTTTTGTGTGCCAGTTAATATATCAACATGGTGAGATCAACTATTGGCATCCTTATCTGTTTGCGTACTGTGTTTGTCACAACAGAAGATTATTAGAATCCTTGTTCTTTTTCCCCTCCTGACTTTGTTGCAGGCTATGATTATTATTATTGTGTAGCAGAAACTCTCACCCCTTCCTTCACTGAGACTGAGATATGACAAGCCTTTATGCTGAAAATCTGTTGAGATGGAAATCTTAGGAAAAGCTTGAATAATTTATTTTATTATTCCCATGCATCTTTGCCTGTTATGGATTGGTAAATAACTAATTAAGAAAACTGGACATTGGAAGGACTTTTAAAACATGCTTAATGCCTTTGAGGTGGTATTTCTTACAGAAAATAATCTCCTCAGAAAATGTGCATTGTACTTGGGCATAGACAAAGACAAAGGTGGTAGTATGAAAACCTCCTAAATTCTTTTTAAATTTGTGATGTTAACATATTATGAAAACTCAACCAAAACTCAAACACTAATGAACTAGTCGTAACTAATGAACTAGTTGTATCCTCATCATGAAGTTGCTGACTTCAGATTCAAATCATATTCTAGGTCTGTTCTCTGGTAAACAAGTTGTCTGTTCTATTACTTGCCTTCATATGGCTACTGAACCAGTTTGGAATTTAGATTTGGGGTGTTTTTTTCATCTTCTGCTTATGTACTAAGCCCAGGTCTCTTGCATATCATTTCACAACATAGTAGTCTTCATTTATTTATGTTAATATAGTTTGAGGGACTCAAGAACAATAAGCTTCCCAGCTTTGTAGAGGCATTAAAGAATCACAGAATTGTCTATACTGGAAAAACCCTTTAAGATTTTTAAGTCCAATCATTAACCTAGCACTGACAAGCCTTTGTCTAAACCACATCCCTGAGCATTATGTGTACACAACTTTTCAATACCTCCAGGGAAGAGGACTCCACCACTGCCCTAGACAACCTGTTCCAATGCCTGATAACCCCTTCAGTAAAGAAATTCTTCCTAATATCCAATCTAAATTGCCCATGGTGCAACTTGAGGCTGTTTCTTCTTGTCCTATCACTTGGTACTTGGTTGAACAGACTGACCCCACCTCTCTACAACTTCCTTTAAGGTAGTTGTAGAAAGCAATAAGGTTTATCCTCACCCTCCAGGCTAAACAGCCCCAGTTCCCTCAGCCGCTCCTCATAAGACTTGTTCTTGAGATGCTTCACCAGCTTTGCTGCCCTTCTTTGGACACACTCTAGTAGCTTGGTGTCCTTCTTGTAGTGAGGGGCCCAAAACTACACACAGTTCAACACTGATTTATTTCTAGACCATATGTTGTTTTCTTTGAAGGGTTTCAATTTTTTATTTATTTAATAAGAAGCCTTATATGATTCCTTCCTGTCCTCTTATTGCAATTCAAGTGATTATGACATTTTTGCTCTCATTTGATTTGTATAGTTTACTTTAAAAATACACATCTGAAATACTTATCTCTAACAAATAGATTTTTCTCTTGTCTCTGTGATCCGCTGAAATTAACCAAGGGCCAGATGTGCATAAGATCTATTCCCTTTTAATTGCCTGTTGTTTTTTTGTTATGGATTAAAAAACCCCAAAACACTACATAGGAAATGTGTCTGAAGTATGGAGAGTTGAGGAGACTGTCACATCAGTTTAAGCTGCTGAGACACTGATGATGCTTTCAGGCCTTGACTACCTGTTGTAAAGCAACTATATTTTTCTGCTTGCTGGCAAAGGTCTATGCTGGGGAACCTCTCCTGCAAAGATAAATTGGCAGTCAGGAACCTGTTTACATTGCTTTTACTCGAAGGCTTGTGTGTCTGTAGGGCTACGTGCCTTGTTTGTTTTTTTCAGTGAGATCATGTTTGTCTCCATGATGAGCTTTCTTGAGTAGATTGACTCTACAGAGTTTTTCTTTCCTCAGCATTGAGGAAACTGAAGTACTGGAACATGTTATGTGTAATTGCAAGAACAGTTATTAACCCAAACTTCGGGAGCCTTGGGGCATTTTGGTTTGTGGGTTAAATCAAGCATGAAGTCATGGGAGCAAGAATCATCTCTTCCCGTAGTTAGCAGAGTAGGAAGGAATCAGGCTGGTGCAGAAACTGGAAAAATCAAAGCAGCTGAGTTCCCCTAGGGTGCTGTTCTCATTATCAGCCAGTGAGTAGCTCTGGCTGGAAATAATGCTTCTCATCTACTGTGCGTCCCGCTCCCGGCTATAATGAATCACAGTTTGCCAGGGTGATGCATACACCTTGACTTTGGCACTAATCCACTATCATAGCCACTCATTCCCTTGTAACACAAGAGAAGGCAACGTTCAGCTGAGGTAGGAGTCTGCATGGAGGCACTTTCTTGCCATCCTGGCAATGTTCCTCTGATTTCACACAGCTCCAGGTGCACAACATCTCACTGGGAGACTGATGATTGAAACAAGTTGGTGGTTGATTCAGATAGCTGACTGGTATTCTCACCTCTCTGTTTCTGGCAATTCTCATTTCTGTGCCTCTTCTTAGCCTTTATTCCTCCTGATTATTTCTTTTTCCCAGTCTTGTTTCCTTCCCAAATAAAATTAGCATGTTTTTAAACTTCCTCTTCTGTCTGATAGCAACCTTACTGTTGATTATCCTCCATCACCTATGCACCTCAACTACCCGGGGTGGAAATAATGGTGAGGATTACGTTATGAACCAGAACCAGCTTTTTTGCCAAAGTCAATGGTGCAGAGTTACTAAGCTTTCAGCATGAGTAGAACAGCAATGAAAAATAACAGTTTATAAACACTCTGGATCTTAACCATTTTCTTTTTCCCTCTCTACACCAAATAATGGATCAGTGCTACAGAAGTGAAGAAGACTTGATTATTTCCTTTGTCCTTTCTTATCTTTCTCTTCACTGTTTTGTTGAGCAAGAGAATGAAAGAGCAAGTGCTTAGATAGTAGATAGGAGAAAGTAGAATGTGAACAGAACAGCAGAGCAGACATTGGGGCCCCTATTTGCTTTAATTGCCAAGGAAAGTTGAAGGACATTCTTGACAATGCTCATCACTTATTCTTTCACTGGAGGTGACTGAGATTTATCTTTATGATACCTGCCTGTCAGATTTCTGACATCTAGGCTTAGCCCAGTGCTATCCTGTTGAGATATAACCATTTCACTTTCAAGTATCATTAGCCTACACTGAGGCTTGAGATTTCATTAGACTCTATTTCCGGTTCTGATATGCTTGGCAAATTCTCATTGCTAAAAATAACTCAAATCCTGCAAACAAACCAAAAGTCACCAATTCCCACTGGTGTCTTTTTTACATCAAGGTAATTCGAGAAGTAAAAACACATTTCCAGTATTTTCTGAAAAGTGAAAACCTATCAAGAGGTTAATGGGTCCTGTTAAGGATGCTTGTTTTAAATTAATTATTTTGCCGCTTTTATGTCAGCAACATTTTAAAAATAGATTAACAAAACAATAAAGTTAACAACAAAACCTGTGGTTAAGTTAATGCTTAGTTAATTTTCAGGTAGAAACTTCTGAAAAAAAATTTACTTAGTCAAGGAAAGAAACTCCAGTTGTATGTCACAAAAGAATGCAGTGAAAAAAATAAACAATAAAAATGTTATTTAAAATGGCTTCAGGGAAACAGAGAACTGATCAAGAAGAATGTCTACGGAGCATATTTACAAATAATTTCTTATAACACATAACATATTTCTCTTGCTTTTATAAAGGTGTATAATCCTTTACAAAGGTCCATATCATTTACCAAGTGGATGTCCACATTTGGGTTAGTTGTCTAACTCAAAGCCTATAAGAAAAGAGAGGCAGTTAAGGGATACTACAGTAAGTGTTTCTGGATTATTTTGGCTGGTTCTTTTGGAATCACAATTTGCCTTTCAGAGATATTTACTTTTCTTCACAAGAAGAGCTTCTATTAATATGTTAATTTTAAAAGTTTGAACAAGGAGAATGTGGGTCCATTGCTGAATAAGGTGGGTGATTTAATAACAGCAGACACATAGGGCACGTAAGGACACATAAGTAAGCAATATTTTCTTTGTCTCACTCTCTGAGATCTCTGTGCTTAATAAAAGGGTTAAAGGAGAAGAAGTACCAGCAGTGGGTAGCAGGATCCACTGGAGTAGGTCACACAGAAATATGTCCCGGGAGGTTTCGAATGAGTCCAGAGAAGGAGACTCCACAACCTCTCT
>NW_009734521.1:9566-11362 GCF_000703405.1 Apaloderma vittatum | reverse complement strand
TTTTAGGCATTTTGACAGAGGGATTAATGACTGGCTGTGCAAGTAAGTGTCTGGTTCAGGGTCTTCCCTTTCATCATGTAGCAATGAAGCATTAAATGCTGTTCATCCCAAAGCCAAGGTGTCTTCTCTTCTGAGCGAATCCCACTATCGCATGGAGTCATTTTTGGTCTGTTTGTCCCTAAGATCATTGAATTAATCACCATAAAATGCAACAGGTCCTCCTCACTCCCAAGCTGGGAATAAGAAAGTTCTGTCCCAAAAATCCCTTTAAGTCTGGTGGGTTTAGTGTTCCTTTGTGAGAGGAAAAGCCAGGTTCACGTTTCACCAGGAGGAAAGGGGAGTTGGGCCTAGATCTCCCATATCCTGGGTTATGAGGGTGGTCTGAGCTCCATCTACGTGTCCCTCAGCCCTTCGGTTCTCTTCAGTCGTGAGTCCACACCAGCAAACTTGTACTGGAGCTGATCCCACAGACACCAGCGAGTCTGAGCTAGCCTGCAGTCCTACAGATCCCCGCATTTTATCAGCCAAATATCAACCTGCAAGAGGGGGAAAGGGTGTTGCTTTGTTCTTAAGGAGCTATAGATTTGTGAGGAACACAAGCTACAAGCAGCCGGACTGTCGCGAAAATCAGTTTAGTGTTAGAACCTGTCAGCCAGAACGTCCTTCATGTGAAGAGCTTGTGGTGGGTGAGTGTGGGATAAGGGACTCCAGAGAGGTCTCCTTGACTACAGGGAGCACCGACCACTTTCCTTGGCTCTTAGGTACGTGTATGATCACATCGGAGAGAACCACGACAACATCATGAAGGAGCTCATGGCCTCCATCGCCACCTTTGCCGTCACCACCCTGTGGCTGGGGCCCTGTGAGATCGTTTACATCTGGTCTGTCTTCAACTGCTTTGGCCTCAACTTTGAGCTATGGGTGCAGAAGTTCTTCCAGATGGAACCCTTTGCCAAACTGGAGGTGAGGAGCTGGGGATGGCGGAAGGTCTATGGGGCTGGGGCAAATCCTGCTGCTCGAAAATGTCCGTGACTGTAGGCAGCTCAAACTCAGATCCATTCTCAAACTCAGATCCATTCTCAAAGTCAGATCCATTCTCAGCTGAGACTGAAGAGCTATGACCCTGATGATGGCATGCAGCTCCATGTCCAGGCCTCCTGCCTGGAGATCTGAAGCTTTCTCCTGTGGCCTTTAGCATCCTTGTGGTCAGCTACTCGGCTGTCCAAAGGAAGAACAGTCTTGGTGTTCTGTATCTCTTCATTTTATGCATGATGTCACCCACCCAGAGCAGGTTCCCACCTGCCACTCTGATGTTTCACGGGAAATTTCGGTTGGGTGTGGAGCTTTCAGAGGGAAAATGGAGGTCCAAGGAATGGAGCCTCGATGAGACATCAAAGTACCAGAGATTCACACAAAACCTGAGGTCTGTCCATGGGGAAGTGTTTATACCTTTCCATATGGAAATAATTTGTTCTTCTTGTTCTGCAAAACACCTTGGCTTTCTGAGGGGTTTTGACTTCTGATTCTAAAAGGAAATATTTAGGTACTAGAATGAATTATTTTCCAGCCGCTCCAAAGCTTAGTGCCCCGTCTCTGGGACCAGAGTTCCTTGGGGACACGTTGGAAGAAAAACTTGGCAACAATTATGTTCCTTATTTGTTTTACCCAACCTAAAGTCTGGAGGTCCTCAACCAGGTCAGTAAAGACTCCTTCTGAATAAAAAGTTTGAAGAGCAATCCTCCTGTTTGCTCTCCTCATTGAACTTCTAATCAGATTACAGCACTCGCAGGCAGTGA
>NW_009734521.1:1223-9535 GCF_000703405.1 Apaloderma vittatum | reverse complement strand
TTTCCCTGCGGCATCGCAAATCGGAGCACCAAGTGACCTGGGGATTCATCGTGCTCTTTGAAGATTGCTCGGAACCACTTCCCTGCTCCGCTCACAGCAGCTGCTCCCGAGGATTATGTGCCAGTGACAATTTCACTCTGCTGCTGTCACTACTTTTCAGCTCTTCTTTATTTATTTATTTATTTATTTAAAAAATTCCTAAGAAACAATTGCTACCAGGAGCTGGGAGTGATTTTTACACAGAGTTAATAATAATCCTGACATATAACAGCATTCATCTGCCTTGAGGAGTGGCTGACCTGAGGCAATAGATGAAGAAAGGAGTATTCAAACATTATTAGCATGAAACTGTGTATGATATCTTTCCCCTACATACGGGACCTTAAAACACTAGTCCAGAGTCCCAAATTCATCTAAGTCCACCAGCAGAGCAGAAATTTTACATTGTCCTTAACATTCCTTCATCCCAAAGATACTAAAGGCTGCTTTAATTTTTACCTATCCCTCTGGGATCCTAACTGGGGTTTGGCTGTGATCCACTGTTTGGACCAGTGATCCCCTTTCCTTACAGCCCCTTTTCTCCTCATTCTCTACTTGTCTCCCCTCCACAGGCCAAGCTGCCAGCAGCCATGTCTCGGCGGATTAGGGCAGCTTTTGGGGCGGTGAATTTCTGGGCCATCGTCCTCTACAACATCCTTGCCCTCAACAGCCTAGAGTTTGCAATTCTGGTGACCAAGAGACTCCTCCTGACAGGTAAGGAGCTACCAGCCTTCCCCATGGAGGGAATCTTGTCTTGATGGGGTGACACTGGTAGAGGAGCTGAAAACTGGGACATTCAAGTCCTCTTGGATCCAAAGTGACTTTGCCATTTGCTTGTTATGTGGCTGCTCCTGATGTGTTTAATTCTTATGGAAAAGGTGCAGGGAGTGGTTTCTTAGCTCCCACTCTTCTCGTGTGGGCTCTCTGGGGTACGAGCTGCCTTCCCTGTGTCCTTGTACAGCTCCTAGCATGGCCTGACACTGTGTTTAAGCTCCTTGCAGCAAGGTGTGTTGAGTCCCTGGCTGTGAAGTGGTCCCCTTGCTGAAGAAAGGGATTTTCTTGTCCTACCTCATGTCCTTCTGCTTTAGCAGAAGTCAACCTGAAGGTGACACGTACAAATCATAGAACCATAGAATGTTTTGAGCTGGAAGAGACCTTTAAATGTCATCTAGTCCAATCCCCCTGGAGTGACCAGGGACATCATGACCTAGATCACATTGCTCAGAGCCCCGTCCAACCTGATTTCGAATTTCTCCAGATGTGGGGCATCTACCACCTCTCCAGGCAATGTGTGCCAGTGTTTCGCTACCCTCGTTGTGAAAAATTTCTTTCTTTTATCTAGTCTAAATCTACTCTATTCTAGTTTAAAACCATTACGCCTTGTCCTGTCGCAATATGTCCTGCTAAAAAGTCTGACCCCATCTTTCTTATAGGCTCCCTTTATGCACTGAAAGGCCGTATTAAGGTCTCCTTGGAATCCTTGTGCTACAGTGTTATCTGTACAGTTGTAATCAGCAGATGGTCACGCTATTTTGAAGTTTTCCTGAGTGGCCCAGGGTATAAATAGACACTGTCCTCCAGCCCTCTCTGGGACAGGGCTGGCATAGGAGATGGATAATGTGATGCTCTGGGCTCAGTGTGCCAGAAGTTCCTGCTCGCTGACCTAGGTGGCTTTTGCTGGTTGCATTATTCATTTCAGAGGTCCTGTTTTAGCAAGTACAAAGCCTGCGTCTCCCCTCTGCTGTGGATACCAGACTCATGGTTACAAATGTCATCAGACCCTTTCTAAGTGGAAGGAGAGCTCCTGCTCTTGGCCACTTACCTAGTGGACAAAAATATGTCTTTCCCTGGGTGCACACTTTATCCCCACTAGATATGGAACAAGGCTGGGGTTTATCTTCAGCATCAGCAGGGCACAAAGCTTCCAGAAGGTCACGGTTCTGAACAACGATGGATATGGGCAGCTTGGATCATGGAGTGGTTTGGGTTGGAAGGAATCTTAAAGATCGTCTTCTTCTAACCCCTCTGCCATGGACGAGGACACCTCCCACCAGACCAGGTTGCTCAAAGCCCTCACCCTTGAACACTTCAAGGCAGGGTGCTTCCACAGCTTCTCTGGGCAACTTATTCCAGTGTCTCATCAGCCTTGTAGTGAAGAATTTCTTTCTAATATCTAAAACAAATCTACCCTCTTTCACTTTGAAACTGTTACACCTTGTCCTTCTTACGCTCCCTGATAGAGTCCCTCCTCATCTTTCCTGTAGCCCCCTTTGTGTACTGGAAGGGTGCTCTAAGAAATTCGACAGAAATTCATGAGACCTTACAGCAAAGACAAAATAGGCAGAAAATCAACTACCCAATCTGAATTTGGGGAGCAGAAGGAGTTTTGGGGGTAAGATATTGCTCAAAGGCACTGCAGCATGGTCCCACATTAGCTGTGGTTTATGATGCCTTGCTGGGCTCAGGCACAGCTTCATCTCAGATATGATCCTGGGGATTCCTCTCTTCTTTTAGGGAAGCTGTAGGGCTGGATCCACAATTGAAAATGGTTTTGGCCATCATGAACTTGTGGGACCTCTCAAACCCATCTGGGAGAGAGCAGTGCTGGAGAAGAGCTGGCCTCATTAGACAAACAGCCACACCAAGATGACCATGTCTCTCTCCATGTTCCAGGTTTCCCTGTCAGCACCTTATCCATCTGGTTCATCACATACTGTGGAGTGCAGCTGATCAAAGAGCGTGAGCGCATCCTGGCCATAGAGGAGGAGAAGCGTGACAAAGCAAAGGCAGAATAGAAGAAGACATGAGCAGGCTTGTCCCAAAGCCTCATCTCCCTTCCAGCCACCGCTGCCAGGTCAGCCACTGACCAGGGCTCTCCAAGCACACCTGGCAGTTGGACTGCTGTAGCTCACCCATGTAGAAGTCACCTGGAAAGCACGGGTCACCCCCTTTCTGCAGGGAAGATTTTCTATAAGAAGACACAGTGGGCAATTCGCAGATTCCCCATGCGTGGCAGGTTGCTGAGGTAGGCTCCCAGGACATTTCTTCCATGCCAAAAAGAGCCATCCCTACCATTTTTCTTACCCTTTGACATTGTGCAGGCCTAGATGTTTCACTCTCTACTTCCCATAACACTTGGTCCACCGGTACTCGGCTCTCCTGCAGGACCTGTAGCCCGTATCTCCCCGAGGAAACTCTCCGAGTCCCATGACTGGAGGTTTTAGGGTGGGTCAGACACACAGCTATGAGAAAAGGATTAGCTGGTGCTGAGTCTGCTCTGAGCAGACCATCTCCAGGTCACTTCCAGCCCAAGCATCCCATGTTCCTTTCACTGCACGAACGGTCAGCATCCCCTGTCAAGCACTGAGCACCTCTGGTTGTGCAGTAAGGACCATGAAATGGCTCAGCATGATCTACACCCATCAAGAGGCTAATAAATAAATAAATAAATAAATTGGACAGGCTTCATAGCAATGGGAAAGAGAACCAGGAACGGCACACTGAAGAGTAATTATCTTATCACCACTGACAACGGTGCAGAGTGATAACTGCTACGATCTCTTCAAAACAGGTCCCATCAGTGTTACAATGTCTTGAAAAAAATGATTTAGTCCCAACATCAGGCATGGTTAATGAATGTGGGAGCCATACCTGCTTCACAGCCATCACGCATCGTGTAGAGGTCACCTGGGGAGCAGGCATGCTGACGAAAGACAACACATGGCTCACGAACGCTTGGTTCCCAAGCCTCAATTCAGACCCAAAGGGCCCTCTACTGCTGAGTCTGAGACCGATGTGGTCACCATGACCATCCTGCTGTGATGCATATCCAAATCCCACTTGCATTTTTTACATGCTGTGGACAAGGATTTGAGTTCACGTTCCTCTGGCTGAGGAACAGAAGATGCTGTAGCCAACCTTTGCTCATCTCCAGCCACCCATCCCTAACTCAGCTGACTTCAGTGCACACAGCCTAAGCCCAAGACTGCAAGGCAGAATGAGCACACACACATATGTACAACCAAAGGAGAAAGACCTTGAACAAAGGGCAGTGATTTGGGACTCGGTGGTGGAGGGGAAGCCCACGATAGCATCCTTGGAGAAGCAGGCTTTGGGACACTGCATAGAGAGTGCATTGAATAAATGTACATGTGCCTTGGGGAAAAGGTGAGTTTATAACCAAAAAATAGCTCTGGCTCTCTTGCACTTTAGAGTAACTCTCAGTGGCCTTATGTGGATGTTTGGTGAGGGCGAAATCTGGACCACTTTGCAACCTGGGTCGAGATGCTCGGTGCTGGTGTGTTCTGGCTTCCCTGTGGAGAAAACAGGATCAGTTCCTGGCCAGCTTTCAGCTCTGCCAAAGTAATTTGTGAAGTCCCTGATAAATGTCATTTATTTATGCAGTAAATAAATGTTGGACATCCATGGTGCCTGCTGCTCATCACTGCTACGTGACTGTAAGGCAGGTGACAGCCTGGGCAATGACCTGTGAGAAACCCAAGGATCTGTTTGCAAGTCCTCACCTCCACCCCTAATAGTGACACAAGACATTGCTGAGTTTAATAGAAACTCATCTTAGTGGTGTCACCAGATTGGATGCTTGACTGCAGTTTTATTCATATTCCCCTTTATTCTGATTCTGCCTTCATCCTGGTGGAATATCACAAGCCCACTGCCATCAAACTGTCATCCACCTCATTTTTTTGAGTTAGAAGCCATGTTGGTTTTATTTCTGGGAGCCGGAACAAAAAATATTGGAAGCAAGGGCAGGTATTGTGCCTTGGCGACATCTTTAATCACATCCCCAAAACCCCCTTCAGCTGCCAGGGATATCTCTTTTTAACACGCCTGCTGCTGGACCTTTGGGAGATGTTTCTTAGCATGTCCGTTATCTCAGGTTTACTCAAACAGCTATGACATGATGTGCTTCCTTTGAAGGTAAAATTCAGCTCTTCTCCTCCATACGAGTGTCTTCCTCACTTCGCCAAAGTCACCTCGAGCTGCCGAGACGAAGGTCTCTGTCTCTGTGGGTGGCTCAGCTCGGGTCCCTGGCTGTCCGGGAGGACAGAGTCACTCACCTCCCGGTGTCAGAGTGGGTGACTCACACGGCAAAGCACAGTGACTCTGCACTACCCTCCTGACTTGAATACTCTGGGAGAGAAAATAACCCATTCACTAAAGATCTAAATTTACCCAGCAGCTGCATCTGCTCAAGCTGCCAGAAGGGGCTAATCTTAGACAGTGATTTGTAAGGGAGATAGCTCATGGGAGAACTTGAGCTTGGCCCCCCTCTTTGCCTGAAATTACCGCCTCAGGTCTCACTGCTGTTACAAGCTCAGAAGGTCTGGTGGCACAGGAGCACCCAACTGGTGCTATCTCAGCCAGCTCAGCTTTGTGCAGGAGACCCTCAGCCTCTGCACATGCCTCGGCAGAAATGGGATTTCTCAACTGCTCATCTCTCTCCTGGAGAAGAGCATCTTGTCTGATCTGGTTATTGCCTGCCTCTTAGTAAAACTCAACCAAGAAGACAAGAAAAGCAATTCTTTATTACAACTACAAATTAACAGCCTGACACGGGACACTTTCTTGTTCAGTCTGACGTGGCTGTAATTCCCGCATTCTCCAGTAGCAATAAGATGGGTCTTTGGCTCTCTAGGGCAGCAAGGCTCAGACCAAGTCCCAAAAAAATCCTTTTGATTTCCCTGTGCATAAATAGATTATAAAACAGCAATGACCAGCCAGTGTGAGCAAATGAAAACCAGAAATGAGGAAAGAGTAAACACATCAGTGAGAAAGAAATACTGTGTTTGAGATCCAGACTGGAAATATGTAACCTAAAATATAAGAAAGAAAATAATCTGAACACCAAATACTCAGTGAGTGAGAGATTCTCAGGCTTCTGGAGTTGCGTAAAGCGCTGCTGGCTTTTCACATCCAGCCCCAGGAGGGTTCAGGAGAGGTGCAGGGTGGCTCTGAGAGCACCCCTGTGCCTCCCCATTAGATGCTCAGAGGGTTCATTTCCACCAAGTCAACCCTCTGCCCCATCAAGCTGTGGTAGAAACTTGTTTAGGGATGAACCACCCTTCTCTGAGCTGAGGACACTTGTGCTCAAGAACCAGTGATGTTTACAGACCACTTGAGGTCAGGGTTACCACACTGAGCACAGCCAGTCTGGGCCATATATGTGATCCACACCCGTCTGGATGACAACGCTTGGGATGGATGCTGCTGTATTGAACAGAGAGCAAAAAATGTTGGAAACATAAGACAGGGGATCACACGTGTGACTGTTGCCACAAGCCGTCATGAGGGTGGCATCCCTGCGCTGCTGGAGCTAGGGGGCACTGGGAGCAGTTAAATCACGCCAGCTACATCATTTTTACTGTCTGTAGAATGAATGGGGACGGAATGGGACATCTCTAGAGTCCTCTCGTCTCAGGCAAGTGTCTCACCGGGGTGCAGTGGAGCAGCTCCCAGGCATGCCTGTCTCTCCCCGTGCTTGCAGGGAGCCCAAATGACACAGCGTGCTGAGGACACAGTGCTCTTCAAAAACCAGGGCTGCCTCCCCAAGCCTGGGAACTGATCCAGCCCCTGTGCAAAGCCAGCAGAGACCCAGCACGGTGCTTTTTTTCCCTGGGTGGACCACAAACCTCGGAGAAGCCACTGCAGACCAACCGATCGGTTGGGAGCTCCTCTGGGAAGGGTTGGGCTTGGGCTGGTGTTTGGCAGCAGCACATCGTGATGTGGGGAACTCGGGAGCAAACCTGGGACAGCAGGACACGCCGAGTGGCACGGCGAGAAGGAAAACAAGCCAGGGCTCAAGGGAGATTAAAGGTAGAAGGGAAAAAAAATATCCCAGCTGGTAGCACAACAACACAGGATTAAACTTGAGAAAGTGGAGAGCTAATGCAGAGGGAGGGGAGGATGGGGTTGCCCAGCCCCAGATGTCTGGGAGCAGAGAAACATTTCTGAAGTTCGACCTGGTTCAAAGATCAGTGCTCGCCCTCTGATCCTGTCACAGATGAGCAGCACAGCACAAGAACTCGGGATGCGAGTACTGAAAACAGCTTGTGATCGTTTCCCTACTATACTGGTACCTCCCAGATGCTGCTGGAATCTCACCACCACAACAGGGCTTCACACCCATATAGCTCCCTCCCTCTTCCCACTCATGCAGATAACCATCATGACACAAAGCATGTTTATAAACATATCCATGACAGGGTAAGGGGTTATGTGGCTTTTAAATACACCAAGAAGAGCAGCTAATATCTTTGCATAGACTTAATTAAATCATTAATTACATCTGTGCCATCACTGAGTGTCGGCAAGCCCAAAGAATTCATAATGACAGAGATAAAACAGATTCACGACTAAGTTTTAGTATAGGTATAAATAATTACAGCTACTCTGCTCACCCACATCTGTCAAAACTAATTTTCTTTTTCGCGGGCTCTATGGGAAGAGCTGGACCTGGACCAGTCAACTGAGGACCCATGGGGCTTTCTAGAGATCCATGGGCACACAGGTAGGACACAAGACCTGCTGGAGACCTCAGATTTTCTGGAGCATCAGCTCAAGGCCAGGCAAGTTGTCCTGCCATGGCTTGAGACTTCAACAAGCGAGTGTTGAATCTCAGTAGACCTTAGCAGGAGACCCTCAACTTGCAAGAAGGAACCTGTGTTTAAGCTGTGAGCTGAAGCTGTTTAAACCTGTCTTAAACTGTGAGTTGAAGTCCACTGTTGCACACTCTTCTGTCACCGAGATATGGAAAAAGGTGGATTTTTTTAATGATGAGATGTCCAGAGACTGTGTCATTTGGGTCAATGCACATATTGCAGGCAAAGCAGAGCCATGCTTCTTCCAGGCTCCTCAAGTCTTCCTCACTGAGACTTTTTAGGTCTCAGTTGTCCCTCTGTGCTCAGCACTGGTGAGGCCACACCTTGAGTGTTGTGTTCAGTTTTGGTCACCTCAGTATAGGAGAGATCTCGAGGTGTTGGAGCGAGTGCAGAGGAGGGCAACAAAGCTGGTGAAGGGCCTGGAGAATAGACTTTATGAGGAGCGACTGAGGGAGCTGGGCCTGTTCAGTTTGATGAAGAGGAGGCTGAGGGGGGATCTCTTCATGTTCTACAATTACTTGAAAGGACATTGCAGAGAGGTTGGTGCTGGTCTCTTCTCACAGGTAATTAGGGACAGAAACAGGGGGAATAGCTTCAAGTTGCAACAGGGCAAGTTTAGGCTGGACATTAGGATGAAATTCTTCACGGAAAGAG
>NW_009734521.1:695-1165 GCF_000703405.1 Apaloderma vittatum | reverse complement strand
GGTTAGATGTGGTGTTGGGTGATACAGTTTAGGGGTGAACTTGTAGTGTAGGGTTAATGGTTGGACTCGATGATCCCAAGGGTCTTTTCCAACCTGAACTGTTCTATGATTCTATGTCTCTCATCCCATACAGGGATGTAAATAAATAGCTCAGTCGTCATTTTCCACCCCTTTCCAGATCCTGGAAAAGCAAATCTAGAGGAGAATAAAGGACAAACCTGTGCAGAAAGTGTCCTGGTTTGAGAGCATCAGGATGCAAGTTCTTTAGGACTACCTGGCACTGGTAGCAACCCCAATGGGGGAGGATGGGCAGCCATAGGGTCCTCTATTAACATATTCTCTTATATCTTATATATCTGTATATCTTGCATCTTATGTATCTGTGTATATTTTGATATCTTTATTGTTAGTATTTTTTTTTTCATTAAACTGTTTCAGGTTTTCGTTAACCTCAAAGTCTCTTTTCCTGT
>NW_009734521.1:0-664 GCF_000703405.1 Apaloderma vittatum | reverse complement strand
CTCCTGCCGGTGTCTGTCAGAGTTTAGGGGCCAGCCCAGCCTTAAACTTCGACAGAGGGGCAGCCCTGGGAGTGAACTGGTTGGAGTCAGGGATGCCACAAAGCCCACATAAGACACTCCCTTACTGCATCTTTCCAGCTTTGACTTCACTGTCTATTTTTAGCCCAGTGAAAGGTTTAGCGGTTTCAGAGCCACTTGTTTAGGGGGTGTCAGGAGAAGGTCCCACCCAGCCTTGCCATTCATCACCCAGGAGGCAGATTTGGGTGTTTGATTCATCTGGAGGCTCTTTCCCATCATGGGACAGCAGCAAAAGCTCCTGTTCCCCCTCCTGCTATGACTCACAGGCTGACAGACCCTTCCTGAAGCATCGAGGCTGAGAGTACAGCTGTTCCCCCCCCGTCCCCCTCCCTTCCTCCTGGTCCCATGTGTCATATTAAAGGGTGATCGGCTTACACATGCTCCAGTATGGAATCCTTAAGCTTTGTAACGCTGTGGCTATATATAAAGCCCTACGCTGGAAACTGAAGTACACAGACAGCTGCGATAGTAGCAGGAGTTTCACATTCCCAGTGTGCTGACAGTCTGGAAGCAAGTGAGACCTGCGAGCCCTGCTTTGAGTAAGTTTCTTTACCAGGGGCTCAGGTATAAATGTATTCATAAATAT
>NW_009734520.1:0-3678 GCF_000703405.1 Apaloderma vittatum | reverse complement strand
GAGAGCAGAATTTTCCCATAATTTATTTCAAAAACGCCTACTGTCAAAAACGCTATCTCTGTTTCATATTTTTTTAACCTGGAGAATCTCTGACAACAACAATCTGTGTTTTGTTAAAGCCACCATCACATTTTAACCAACAAATACATACATATGTACATATATATACATACCACAAATGCGTACTTCTCTATCACTTGAATTACAGGACGAAATAGAAGTTTGCTTGTTAAAGTGTGACCATGATAGACAACAGGTTCATTGTCTGAGCCATCCTAGCAGTCAATTTCTAGGCAACGGCATCCTTTTAAGAGAGCACTTCAAAAGAACAAGAGAAGGGATTTCGCAGTCAAAAGAGATACCGCTCTTTCTTATAAAAGTCCCTGCATTTCTGATTGCAAGCATGTAATTATGAAACCCCTACTTTTTCATCACAGAGAAAATAAATCCTACAGAATTATAAAATATGACAAAGAGCTGTATCTTCTGTTGTTTATCTTAGGCATGAGAGCTAATAAATTCTACCAGCGCCTTAAGGAGTAAGGTGGATACCTGAATAGCCTCAGTTAAGAGAAAAAAGTGAGGGTCAAAGATTTAAATCAAAGACTTTTGGAATAATGGTAAATTGTGGCCTAAAGTAGATAAAGAAATATTTGAAAGGGATTTTTTTATTACTATCCTAGGATTTGTTCACAAGTTTGAGAATCATTATGCATAAATAACAGCATCTCACAAAATCAGGTTGTGCTCACTCTTTGCATAATTCACTTGTTCTCTCTCTACCTTATTTCTAAGGGGGAAGGCTGAAGTTTCTAGAATACCTTAAATTTACCTTCGCTTAATTTTTAATATGTTAGTGACACACCTTAAAGGTCTCAGTTTTCTAATATTTGTCTTGTTACTAATTTAAATATTTCTTGTAGGCTATTTTATCTAATTACCAACCCCTCCTCTATATGCTAACATTTAGGTACTAACAATATCTCAAAGATGCTTTTGGCTTATTTTATCATTTCGTATTTTCTTTGTACGAAGAGTAGATAAAGAGAGGAGGCTTTAGACCCTCTTTGCAGTTACTTCAAGCAATGCAGTATTAATGTCATATCATTTTCGCTACTGCTAGAAATATACTCACTAGTGTTTCTGATGGCTGCAAGCCATTATAGAATACCCATAGAACAGCCAAAACAAAAGAGTTCACACAGATGAAGATTCCAACTACTTTCAGTTCACTAAAGCAACACGAATAGGAATGCGGGACAACTGTCTCCAAATTCTTCCTAAATTCTTTTGCCCTCTCTCTTGCCTTTATTGCATAACACGTTTTCTCCTTCCCTCATAATTTCTTCTAAATGTGTCTTGGCACTATGGCATCCTGTTCTCCTTCTCCTCGTGGAGTCATAGGCTGCAAATTCAAATCTAAAGTTTCTTCCCTCTCCTGACTATTACATTGCGCTGTACTGTGCCCTTATGTCCAGTATATTGATCAGATTAGAGTTTGCCAAGGAATTTTACATTTTTTTCAGATTTTTGCATGGCATGTTGAGATTAAAAATTGATTTAATCGTACACTGTGCAGCATACTATAGATTACGTTTGCTATGAGGTAGATTTTTTGAGATATAAGTCAAAAAATAGATTGTTTCCAGACTATGAACAGATGGTTTGGCAAGTATATTGAAAAGGGTACACACAAAGTGAAATACCACTATCACACTTTCTACTCATATCTAGAATGATTTATTTCCTCATTGCCAAGAAGATTTATATGTAAGTTAGTATTAATTAAAAAAAATTAAAGAACGTCTAAATTATTTAAAAAAATATTGAAATACCTGGTATATCTCCATAAATCGCTGGACCCTATTAGCTGGTCAGATATCAAGTAGGTGTTGTGAGAAGATGAAATAAAATAGTCACATAACTGATGGTTCATATCTTGGTAGATGGTCTTCAGGTCTTTTTTAAAAACTGAACAGTCTTCTGAGATTAAGTATCTTATAAATCCTTCAAATGACATCTGCTTTCTTTTTCTCACTGTACAAAAAAAAAGAAAGCAAAAAATTTCTGGTGTGAAGCTAAGCTGATGGTATACTTTTCATAATTTTTTATAGCCAATTCTAAACACTGCTACAAGACATACGGCGTAACATTTTCTTGCAATTTTAAAATTCATAACAAACAATATAAATGCAAACATTAGATGTGTGCAGTTTTGGAACTAAGTTGCTGTGGTTCAAAATTATGAGAGGAAATAAATATGTTCTGAGATTTTTTTCTTCTATGGACACCAATAAGGAGAGTTTGCAGTAGTCCTAATTAAATATAGAGGAAATTATTTGTTGTTTAATTTTGGAAAGTAACATGCCATTCAATGCACAAAGAGAATCTTCTTTTCTCTGTAGAAGGACAAGAAATTTTTCCCCAAAATATCAGTCAGAGTCTGTCAAAATAATCTTGCAGAAACTATGATTTATAGCACCAAATTTCCTCCTTGGTGGTGGAAAATTCCAAATAAATACTGATAATACAATCTTTAAATTAGAAATATTTGAACTAAAAAGTAACATTTTAACAAAATAAATGACTGCCTACAAAGACTAATTGCAAATCAAGCTTATTATATTACTGCTTCCATAACAAAATATGTTAATTGCCTCCATACCAGTGGTAACCTTCTCATTTGTTTTGGTTTTAACTGATTTAATGAAAAATAGATTCATTACACTGTCGACTGCTGGTCCAATGTCATACTTCAAATGTAACAATTTTGCAAACAATCTCAGAAGACAACTTTACCTCAAAACATAACCTAGTTTGAATTAGTCAGGGATTTCATCAAGTTCTGACCCTAAAATAACCTTATTATTGTCACCATACTAGGCTAGTGATAATTAAACAGTAAGTAATCTGGGATTGCTCTCTATTAATGATAATTTAAAGAGGTCAATACTTTTGACAAAAAAAAAACAAACCCAAAACACAAAACCCACCCCAAAAAATTATTCAACATGTTAATTCGCAATATAGCTATGAGAATCACAGTTTACAGATAAGAATTTACAGATAAGAATTACAATCATCATTCTTCAGCATGTGCACAGACTAGAAGTTTTCTGTCTGAATAAGAATTTGTGAAAATCATTCTAATGGTGGTAACACAAAGAAAATAATTATTTCCAAATTACACAGTATTTTGACCTAGAAAAACTTGCAATGTTTTAAAATGCTAAACAACAATAAAGGATAAGGATGAAGGCCCTCCAAACATCATACATACATAAAATACTGTCCTTAGCCATACAAATGTTACTCCTACCAGCGGCCTGTCTGGATAGCACTACACTGTAGACAATAGTGGGCTGCACCTTCTTTTCCTCACTGTGCACCTAATACCACCCATGCAAATACTGAATAATGAGAAATAGTTATTTGCGGTTTTTTTAGAAAAAGAGAAATATACTAAGCTTAAAAAAATAAAATGTATTTGGTTGGTAAGTTTTCTTTAATCTCATTTAGTGACTAAAGATTTTTATTCAAAATTAATAATAAAGCAAAAAGGTAATCGAATGTGTAGAACAAAAAGTGACATTTGGATGTTAGTAAGATACAGCTATCAGGCGTGAATCACATATTCACCACTTCTGTTATCAATTCCATAAAACTATTCCTTCAGCC
>NW_009734519.1:39077-52322 GCF_000703405.1 Apaloderma vittatum | reverse complement strand
GCTCCCCTGGCTCTGCTCTGAAGCTGGTCACTGCATTGGGAAGGCCTGCTCAAGGAGGTGTTTTTGTTTAAGAGAGGGGTAGATTTTGTGCTGAGGGACATGGTTTAGTGGTGCTGATAGGGCTAGGACAAAGGCTGGACTCAATGATCTTCAACGTCTTCCAACCAAAACTGTTCCATGACTCTAAGATACAAAAATCACACAGAAGTACACAAAGAATCAAAAGCAATACTACCTGCTAAATAGCAAGTTGTGAAGTTAGGAAAAGTGAGAGGTAGTCATATAATATCTTTTAATAATATGTGTGCTGTACTTAGAAACAGAGAAGTGTAGTCTAGGAGTAGAGAAGAATGTGTAGAGATTTCTCAGACTTATAAGAATGAGAAAGCAAACAAGGGTAAGAAACAAAGAGATGGTCTGATCACAGCAACACTTATTTCAGCTAATGTTTCTTTAACATGGCAAAACTGCCACTATTCCTAAGTATATATAGTTGTGCCCCTATAAATCAATAAACCCAAAAGCTAACACACCAACAATTCACCTATCTAAGTCAAAAATCTTTTGAAAACATCTCTGCTGTCAAACTGTAAAACACACATTGGGCACAGACTCTCCTTTTTAACATCTGTATCATTAAAAGTCTCAAAAATCAACTGAGTTTAAAGTCCTAAATTAGGAATAGACAACAAAAAATTCATTTGGTGGTATCAAGGTCCTAAAGAATAAATGAAGAATAGAGGAAAGGTCATTTGGCTTGCAAACCAAGAGAGCAACCAGCAGGTGTGCAAGGCTAAATGAGCAACACAATCTCAACCCAGATTCAAATTTGGATTAAGAGTCTGCATGTACTATTATTTTCCCATATTAGAAATTCTAAACACACAAGAGATGATACAAAACTGGGAGGAGTGTCTGACACACAGGAAGGCTGTGCTGCCATCCAGCGAGATCTGGACAACCTGGAGAGCTGGGCAAAGGTGAACCTCATGAAGTTCAAGAAAGACAAATGTAGAGTTCTGCATCTGGGGAGGAATAACATCAGGCACCTGTACAGATTAGGGGACATCTTGCTGGAAAGAAGCCCCGTGGAGAAAGACCTTGTAGTCCTAGCAGGCCGTAAGTTGTCCATGGGACAGCAATGTGCCCTTGTGGCCAAGAGGGCCAATGGGATCCTGGGGTGCATTGAGAAAAGTGTGTCCAGCAGGTCTAGGGAAATTCTCATCCCCCTCTACTCTGCCCCGGTGAGACCACACCTGGAATACTGTGTCCAGTTTTGGGCTCCCCAATTCAAGAGATACAGGGACATACTGGGGAGAGTCCAACACAGAGCTACGAGGATGATCAAGGGACTTGAACATCTTTCCCACGAAGAGAGACTGAGAGAACTGGGGCTGTTTATCCTTGAAAGGAGATGGCTGAGAGGGAACCTTATTAACGTGTAGAAATATCTGAGGTGTGGTGTCGAGAGAAAGGAGACAATCTCTTCTTAGTGGTGCCCAGCATAAGAACAAGAAATAATGGGTTTAATTTAGAACATAGGAAGTTCCACCTTAAAATGAGGAGAAATTTCTTTACTGTGAGGGTGACAGAGCACTGGCACAGGCTGCCCAGAGAGGTTGTGGAGTCTCCTTCTCTGGACACTTTCAAAACCCATCTGAATGTGTTCCTGTGTGGCTGCCCTAGGGGATCCTGCTCTTGCAGGGGGTTTGGACTAGATGATCTCTAGAATCCCCTTCCAACCCCTAACGTTCTATGATTCTGTCATTCTAAGAAGTAATTTACCTATCTGAAAATTACTACACTTAAAATTTGGTAGTGGCAAGTTTCACTCTGTTTTTATTTAATTTAAAACAATGATGGAGTACTACAGATGTTTTCATTTGAGAAGGAAGTAGGAAGTGTCTCATACGTGAGATTCAGTCCCTCACGTTAATCTCATTTGGTTTAAAAACAGAAACATCTCTGTGACAGATGAAGTCCCTTCCGTTTCTTCCATCTCCATTCATCTACTAAGGTCCTTTTTAATCATTCAGTGCCAGATATGTCATACAACAACTAGTTAAGGCTGAGTCACTAAGCCTATATAAACTCAGGCAGAACACTTTATATGCAAAGTAACTTACTGCCAAGTGTCCTCACTCCTTGCTGCTTTCCTGCAACTGCTATATGGTGGATTCCCTGTCCTCTCCCCTTCTCATTCTTTGAAGAGACCAAAATCATCAAATAGCTTTTACTTAAGTTTGTTGTAGAAAAAATGTGATAAGATTCTCCTTCTAACACATAATTCGGCTGAAACAGAGAAACTACTTCCAAGATCATTCTTCCACTTTCTTAACTTGATAGACAAAATCAAAAATACAGAAAAAATGGTTCATTAAAATGTACAGGCATTTCAAATACACAATCATCGCTATGGGTGTACAATGTACTTCCATGTCATGTAAACCAAGCACTCTACGTAAATATGTCAAAGAAAACAAATTCATAAAAAGTCCTGCAAAATACTAAAGTAATAAAATTAAATTTTCAAAATCACGTTTCAGAAAACTTTTGCACTATAATGAGGTACCCTGAACTTTCTGCACTAACAGTGGTATATATAATGATGGTGATTTGATGCAGATAATCCCTTCAATGATTTCTAGAGGGGAGAATGCACATGCTGCATACTAAAATATTCTAAATATTGCTAAATATATTATTCCACAACACATCTGGAAGCTGTCACACACAAAAATGTTATCCCCCATAGCATATATTAATGTAACAGAAAAACACATGCTGTTTACAGCTACTTTACTTTCTCCACCCTCCAAAAAACCTGAAGCTGATCTAAATCAGTACAAAGGTACAATGAAAGGGGCAGCGCAGCTTATCAAGACGCTCTGAACAGGCACAGAAGAAC
Organism: Apaloderma vittatum; assembly: GCF_000703405.1. Classification (NCBI taxonomy): domain Eukaryota; kingdom Metazoa; phylum Chordata; class Aves; order Trogoniformes; family Trogonidae; genus Apaloderma; species Apaloderma vittatum. The sequence continues at coordinate 49,414 of NW_009734519.1, read as the reverse complement.
AGAAATCAAAGATCATGAGCAAAGCAACCAAACTGTCTGGTTAACACACTTTTCATTTTTGTCCTGGTTTATCCCTTTGATACTATCAACAGTTCTTATTAATAAAGGCGGTGATTTCCCTTTTGCTTGAACCATTCTTTCTTTCCTTTTATTTGCTAGTAAAAAATTAGAGGACAATTTTTCCACTATGACAGGATAGAGCAAGAGGGCAGATAAGAAAAATAAAAATAATGTAGGGTGAAGAATTTACTAAAAGACTTTAAGAACTGGGTCCACTATACTCTCAGGAATTGTTCTTCCTGAGCCCTTGGCCACAGAAAATTAATGATTAGTACCCTAACAGTCACACCAAGAGTAGGAAAGCCAGTTCAGAGATCGGAACCTATGAAGATCTGCCAGTGAAAATCCTTGTTAGGAAATGAAATTTGGCATCCATGCAGTTACAACCCTGTAGGCAATAAAATGGCTTGAATACATTCTAGTCAATGGCTACCTAACTTAGTTAAGAAATTACATCACAAGTGGTGACACAATCAATCCCTATTAATGAGATATAAGCAGAAACAGTGACAGCAAATAGTTTTTCATAAAATTATTAGCAATTATGTCTAGGCAAAGAAAAAGCTTCTAATCCTGCGATCTAATAGACTGATAGTGTCTCCTCCAAGAAAAAGGTGTCAGTCACACAATTTATGACACCTGACACAAGAATGGCAAGAGATTAGAAAAATGCACAATGCAAGTAACAATATTATGAATATGCTTAGCTGACATCATAAGATGTCTGCAGCTCCAAGTTTAGTGTGTTGAGTGGAGGAATGCACAACCAGTCTTCCGTCCTTACTCCTATGTTCTTTAGACATCCAGAGTTTATTCTTCTTACAGTTTTAATAATGGCCAAGTATTTTCCCTTGATTTAGGTTAGCAGTAGTGCCTCCTCAGCAGACTAACCACTTAATTACAAATTTATACAGAAGTTTTAAAAATGAACAGTTCAAATTTGTGCTCTATTCTTTCACTGTACATTCCTTGTATTGACACAGAGAATTTGTAATAGATCATGTCTGTTAGTAGTAAAATATTGTAATTTTGTGATTCTTCTCAAAGTCAACAAGAGCAAGTCTTTGAATTTTAAAGGTACAAAGAATCACAAGCAGCAGAAATTAAAGTATTTCCAAAAGAAATAAAAAAGCAAATCTAAACAAAACCCCCAAAATAGAGCCTATGGTATTTTCTTTCTTACACTATACCATCTCAAAGTTAACCTTAGCATTACATTAGTCTGAAAATACAACATGATTTTCTTTCATAAATGTAGAGCTAAAAATCCAGTCCACCTAATTCTCTTTATAGTTGGATAAAATTACGTGCATTTTTAACCAGATGATTCTGTTAGGATTTACAACAGCACTACACCACAGTGCAGCAGGCATTCTGGAAACCTTCTGCACAAGTTAAGTAAAAGTCTCACTATAGTACAGGCCACAATACAGTATGACAACATAGAACTACTTCTTCGTACTGACTAGACCTCATGTAATTTAGAATGCAGTATTTAGTTACTAGACATAAGCCCATTTTCCTTGAGTGCAACTCAATAAACATTACAGCTATAGCTTTTTGGACTGTTACCTTTATTCATTTTCTGAAGAGAAAAAAAAAAAGGTCTTTTTTCTTTTTCTTTTAAAATGCGTAATACTCAAACCCCTTTACCTAATTTACCTCTTTTTATCTACACAAATATCAGCTGCAAGACAGAAGAGCTAAACTCACACTTTAGAGAAAATATAAAGTGGTAAAATCATGTCTCAAAAGATCACAAAAGGAAAAATTAAGGAATATCATAATGGGCTTTTAATTCAGTTTTGAGGCATATGGATTAATATACATTCTCAAATTACATTAACTATGACCTCCGTGATGCCTAATTCAATGTATACAGAGCGGTGTTTATATGCAGGGAAGGAGCAGGTATTCAAGATTTCATGTTACCTCTCTATTTATGTCGAGAATTCATGCTTTATTTACTGCACACAATTCAAACTCTTTCCTGAGTACCTGAATTACTAATTTCCTTACAAATATTCAATACTGCCATGTGGTTCAAATTCACAAGCAATAATGTATGTATGTCATACATCTATGTCACAGGTAATCACATTATTCATATTTTACACAACAAGAACTGAGAAAACCACCTGGGTATGGATCAAGTTATGGAAGATCAGGACCTGGAAAGGTGTATGTGCTGATTAATAAACTACACTGAAAAAGTTAGTAGAGGTCAAACATTCATGTTCAGACCTCTCACAGATAAGGATTTATGAGCTTAGCCTGGAGTCAAGTTACAGGCCTGGAGGAAGTTTCATTTGTTGCTGAATCCAGTAAAATCTGCTAGTTTCAAAATAAGAGTGATGCAGGAAACGAAAAACAGTTTATCACATATTCTGGCTTCGATTTGGCTTTCTCTTAATCCTAATGTTATGTTCACTGCTGGGTGCAGTAAAGTCTAATACTTCAAGATAAGGATTACTTGGTAAATGTGAAAATAGCTTGTATTTTGTGATAATCTGAGTATGTTTCTCCAGGCTAATATTAGGCTATTACCACTAAAGTTATACATTGAAAAAGTCTCAGTAATTGGTATTTTTACTGGAACATAAAAGCCATGGAGCGAAAGGAAATGCAGCTACAAAAGGTAGAGATGGGGTAGTTGTGGCAATGCTGATGACCAGTAAATTGTTGATAACATTACATCCCTTTTTAAAAAGGGTAGAAAGGAAGACTCCGAGAACTACCAGCAGGTCAGCCTCACCTCTGTGCATTGAACTTCCTAGAACCTATGCTAAGGCACATGGAGGACAGCAAGGTGACTCAAGACAGCCAGCATGGCTTCACCAAGGGCAAGTCCTGCCTCACCAACCTAGTGGCTTTCTACAGTGGAATGACTACATCAGTGGACAAGGAAAGAACTACGAATGTCATCTATCTGGATTTCTGCAAAGCCTTTGACAGAGTCCCTCACAACATCCTTCTCTCTACATTGGAGAAATATGGATTTGATGGGTGGACTATTCAGTGGGTAAGGAATTGGTTGGATGGTCACGCCCAGAGGGTAGTGGTCAATGGCTCAACGTCCAGACGGAGATTAGCAACAAGTGGTGTCCCTTAAGGGTCCATGCTGGGACCAGTGCTGGTCATACCTTCATTCATGACATAGACAGTGGGATCAATTGCACCCTCAGCAAGTTTGCAGATGACACCAAGCTGAGTGGTGAGGTTAATATGCCAGAGGGATGGGATGTCCTCCAGAGGGACCTGGACAAGCTCAAGAAGTGGTCTCATGTGAACCTCATGAGGTTCAACAAGTCACCCACAAGGTCCTGTATCTGGGTCAGGGAAATCTGCATTATCAATACAGGCTGGGGGATGATGTGCTAGAGAGCAGCCCTGCAGAAAAGCACTTGGGGGTACTGGTGTGCAAAAAGCAGGACACGAGCCAGCAATGTGAGCTTGCAGTCCAGAAGGCCAATCATGTCCTGGGCTGCATCAAAAGAAGTGTAGCCAGCAGATCGAGAAAGGTGATTCTGCCCCTCAGCTCTGCTCTGGCAAGACCTCATCTGGCGAGCTGTGTCCAGCTTTGGAGCCCTTAACACAAGAAGGATATGGACATGTCAGAGCAGGTCCAGAGGAGGTCCACAGAGACGACCACAGGGCTGGAACATCTCTCCTATGAATACAGGCCGAGAAAGTAATAGTTGTTTAACCTGGAGAAGAGAAGGCTCTGGGGAGACATTATAGCGAACTTCCAGTACCTGAATGGCCTACAGGAAAGCTGTGGAGAGACTGTTTACAAGGGTGTGTAGTGACGGGACAAGGGGCAACGGTTTTAAACTAGAGCAGAGTAGGTTTAGGTTAGACAATAGGAAGAAGTTCTTTTCTATGAGGGTGGTGAAACACGGGCACAGGTTGCCCAGAGAGGTGAAAGAGGCTCCATCCATGGAGACATTCAAGATCAGGCATGATTGGGCTCTGAGTAACCTGATCTAGTTAAAGATGTCCCTGCTCACTGCACAGGTCCCTTGCTTTAAAGGTCCCTTCCAACCCAATGCTTACCAATACAATTCTATGATATGGAAATGAAGGTTGGTTTTGGAACAGAAGCTAAACTAGTAAAATCTGTTGGCTGATCCTGAAAAGCTTTACAGCTTGGAATAAAAGCAAAGGTTGGAAGACAGAATCAAGCCATCTCATTTCTTCTGCAACACCTCCAGTTCATTTAGTTATCTTTTCAGTATGGTTGTGTTTTTTTCACTTGTAGCTTGCACGCTTTTCATTTGCAACAGTTGTTCTCTTGACATATCTAAAAATCTAAATATACTACTCAAAAAGACATTTAGGTATTTGTTTACATATCCATATACTAATATATACTTATATACCCAACAGCAGAAGATACATATCTATATACTACTAGACCAATATTTACCTATATACCAATATATACCTATATACCCAATAGAAGACTATCATAAAAATCATACACTAATTTCACTGTATGACAAAACCAAAATCAGAGGTGCTTGAAGAAAGATTTCTCCATATTCACTGCTCTTCGCAGTTCTGGTAAACAATTATTTACAATTTTTCTCCTTTCTATATCAGCACACCTGCTGTTTCAGAAGCCGTTAACAAGCAGCTCTTTCATCTAAACTAATCTATAGCCTGACTGAATTAGCAGTAAGTTCTCCATCAAGTACCATGGAATGTGAATAGTAATAACCTTCCTTTTCTAATTAAGTTGAAATTAGTTCAAAAACAGGTTCTCAATGTACTGAAGGTCTTGTAGAAGGCCCAAATAGTGAAGAATGTAAGAAATATATTACATGTTGTGTAAAGATGGATTTTGAAAGCACAAGAAATCCTCAGGTTTTTGAAGAGTCACAAAATATCTTCTTTTTTGTTTGTTTGTTTTTCTCCCCTAGTAATCTATTTCTGGTTTAGCTTTCTTTAGGGTCATTTAGATCTTCCATGTTGCAGCCAGAAAGCACCACCAACAATAAATTTTAGAATAAATCTATGTTTCTATAATGCAAATAAATGCCATGTCAGAGTTGAAATTTAAAAACAACCACCATGGGCTTAAAAGTTAAGAAAAACAGATTTATCACAAAGAGTCTAAAAAGCTCTATAGCACAGCTAGCATCAGGATATAACTAGCACTTTAAATCAGATGTAGGCCCCATGCTAACATTGAATACTTTAAATTCATTATTTCAGCTCATATATCTGAAAATCTTGAATTTCATTTGTGAAGGCCAATGAACCCAAAATTTGGTGGAAAAAAGCTCTTAAAATTTTAATTTTATACGATCACATATAAAATTTCAAGGTTTGTAAATTACTAAATAGATAACAAAACTATTCTTCTGCAATTATTACCTTCATATTTCCCTTTCAGAATGCTAAGTCATTTCATAATAGGCATCTTGTAAGTAAGCATTTGGAATACTACTGAAAAACACGGAATATCTATCTCACTTCTTTAAAAGTAAAAGGTGCTAACCAAGTCACTGTATTTATTTTACAAGACATTTCAGTGACAGAGTAAGCCTACTTTAACAGAGACTCTGCAGTTAATGGAAAGAGAAACAAAATTTTGTCACAAAATCAAGCTGCAACTAAAATGACAAAAACATTTTTGTTAAAATAATATCTGCTGACACTAAAGAAATTTTTCAAGATTACAATCTTGTCTCTGCACATTTGTACTGCAGCTTGTTTGATGATAAGAACCACAGCACCTAACCAGTTGCTACTAATGAACATCGTAATCACTATAATCAAACAAACAAAGCAACCACAAATTAGGAAAGAATTATACTACCATTTAGAAAGTACTACTATGTTCTAAATGAGTAATTATATTTGGAGATTGTAAATGAACTCGAAGTTGCCCTGAAAGGACAATTTTTTTGGATTATGGTGCCTGTAAAATCACTATTTGATCTTACGGCTATTACAGAAATCGTTTTCCCTTTGCCACGGGCCTTAATTTTACCAACTGTATGCAATGCAGAGTTTATTTCATGCAGTCCATCTCACTGCTAAAAGGAAAAATCTATTTTGCTCCAGTGTTATTTTTTAATATACGCTAATTTTTTCAACTAATGTCAAAAATAAAAGAAAAAAGCAATTGCCACTTAATACAAATGATCAAAGAATTATCATAGAAATGCATTAACTTACACTACTACAGTAGATGTACAATATAATACTGGCATAAAACCAAAGTTAAAACTTGCCCCAGGTGTGCAGTTTGGTCTTAGAAACTCACAGTTACTCCAATTGAAAAATTAGATATTGTCATATTAATTTATTTCTAAATGTATTTTTGTTATTGGCAAGCTATGCAGTATAATCAAAAATGGATACTGGAGCAAAAGGAAGTATTTCTGGTTTATACCTCAGGCTGGCGCCACACTTTGCTCCTAAAAGAGTTTATCTATCTGTTCTAAAGAAAAGAAAGGAAGCCTATTAACTTTTGAAACATTGTTTTACTGTAGCTACTTTATAAGCTCACTTCTATTTAAAGGGAAAGTGCAGTTATTGAAGGATTATTCTGGGAAGGGAGATGGCAGAAATAGGAAAGAAGGTGAATGATAAGGGAACAACATAATTATAAAATAAATTCTAATAGATTTGTTCTTTTATATTCATGAAATTTAACCAGATGGAAAGGTGTAGTCAGTAAGAAGAACAGCTAAGGATCAAATGTTCTAGGAGGATCTATTGCAAATGTGCCAATGTTTGTTTTATTATCAGCTGTAATCTGCTAATTTGTTATGACAGGTGTAAGGCACAAGCTAAGAAATCTTTCTTAAAACAACAGTTGCGGGCCTTTACTGTTCATGAGGAATATCAAGGTTATTGTCCAGCTTAAATAGAAAAAGAGAGCTTCCATCAACAGATGTCAAAACAGATAAGTATAGATTTGACATGCACTTGTAGAACTATCACCTGCTATCAGTGCTGGAATGACAGCTTCATGGTGAGAATGGCAACAAATTTCATCATGCTCTGCACTCCAAATATTCCTCAACTGAATATGATAAACATATGTCTTTCTTCCATACAGTAGGTGTTTATTGCTGTAACATTATTTGCATACTGATCTGACTAATAGAAAGGAAGATTTTTTCTTTCTGTGTAGCTATACCCTTACTCCATTTAAGCACACTACCTTAACATTTTCCACTGAAAGTATACAATTTTAATTGATGCTATAGATGTCACACAGGAAAAGAAGATGGGAACACACTGCAGTAAAAAACCATTCACTTGCCTCATGGTGATGGAGTAACATAAAACTTCTGCAGTTTCAAAACACAACAAGTTTTTGTCTTTATGACAACTCCTTTTTAAGATAAACAGGAATTGCAAAGGCACTTGTTCAGAACTTTCCAACACCTGATAGGCATCCACTACATTATTTTTAACTACACTAAAATCCACTCATGCTGCTTAAGATAACACAGGTGCAAGGAAAACATGCAAAAGAAAAAATTATCCTGACAAAATACAAGAGAAAAACAAAGCCTATGTGAAGACAGACAAAAGCCTGCAATCATTTCTTCTCACACATAAAAGGCCCTGAGAAGGCAGGACGGAGAAGGCATGGAGCAAGTATTTATACTTAAGTTTTTACAGAACCATTTAGCTTGTTCTGTTTCTTGTTTAATCAGATCTTTCTTTAATACGTGGTGACCACTATCTCTCACCTGTGTTACTTTTTGACATGTGCTAGATCTCCTTGAATATCTTGGTTACATTTAGTTCCACTAAAATTATTACTAGTTCTTTCTAGACTTCCTTCCAATTATCTCACAGAGACAGTGATACCATCGCAAGGATCACAGTCATCATTTATTAGTCTTTTAAATTCACTTTACAGTTTGCCTTAGGCCTATTTTTGAACAAAGGAATTTCTCCATGAAATTCCCAAAGCACAACTAGCACAAAATTTATTTTAGTTCTTCTATTCCTTGAAGTATCAAAACTTCTCACTGTTTAACAATATGATATTTAGAAAATATCCCTAAAATAGACTTGTAAAAATAATCTCTTTTGGAATGGTTTCATTTATCAATTAAATTAATCAATTAAACAAAAATCTCTTAGTTAAGTACATCAGTTTTGAAATAAAAGTTACTTAAATAATAAAAATAGACACAGTCAGTAAAAAGAAACAACCTTATATTCTCCCCAAGTAAATAAGCCACTAGTTCTGAAAGGAAGAGAAATTAAAAAGTCAAAATTCGCATGACTTTCATTATTAAAATCCTTCCTTGTGTATTGTCTGATGTCTAACAGAATAGCTGACTTTTTCTCTTCAGGGAACACACATTGGTCTCTCTCCTTCACTGACACAGAACCTAAGTATCTTTAAGACTTGCACCACTAAGAATAAAAGTTGCCAATATGGAGCAGGGGAAGATACAGATACAAAGAGCCATTTTACTAGCTTCATTTAAGAAACCTGACTGAAAATTATAAAAGCATTCTTATCACTATACAGAGGAAAGGCATTTTTAAAGCACTTATACTATGACAAAAAAATTCCCTCTCAGAAAACATTTACTAAAATTAGGGTTTGAGACAGACAAAAAGGTACTTTGTTTCACAAACACATACTATTTATTAACAGGCATCCTTCATGTAAGTCATAATATATAAACAAGTCCTTCATTTATTTTAAACTTACTTGGACAGGAAATATGAGAAATCATATACATACTCATCATCATTAATTACAATTAGCAAGCTTTACTACTGTGTTATTATACAACATTATATAAAAAAATAATTGACTGCCTTTGACTAGAAACTTCCCCAACACAATACTTGGATAACTTGATATATCTTTTCTGTTCAAACTGCGCTGTTAACGGAGCTGACAGTCACCCTTTAACAAAGGATACTTGTATACTAAGCCTCAGGGTTTATCATCATCAAGAACACTGAATAAGATTTATCTCTTGCTTAATCACAGCACTGAATTGAACTGTTCAACTTGCTATTTAATATTTCAGGCTTTTCCAGACAATAAAATGCATAAAGTAAATTATTTACAAATGGATATATAACTGAAGAGAACAATCAAGAACTCAAAGTATCTGCCAGAGACACTTTTAATCCAGTTGGTCTAGTCCCAGTTTATTTGTTATGTTTCAAAAAATAAAGGTCTTGCTGAGTTTCCTGTCACCTATGTATAGTGGAGAATGGAACTGGTTCAGCATCACAAAGAGAAAGAAGAGCAATGCAGTCTTTTGATTGCAGAAGATAATCTATAAACACAAGGAACAAAGTTGACCCTTGATGTGATCTCTCTTCACCTCTGACAAGGGATGGCAATCTAGAGATATCGTTATAGGGTACAAAACAGCTTTTGGGAGAGGTTTGTAAAGGAAATCATTCTTCCATTCAGCCATGTTGCTATAGAAACAGAACCAATCAAGCCTGTTCACAAAGGCTTTTATGTCAACTTCTGTCAGCAAACTCATATAAAAAGTAGAATTCAAACTAAATTAACACAACAGTCATTAAGCTATTGAGACAGGTAAAAGAAGGAAATCTTTTACAAACAAATGTATCACATCTTGCCCCTTAAATACATAGCTTTTAAGGCGTAAATCATCTTATTCCAAGGGTTTACTGCATACTGCTATAGTTCATTATGTTGTATTTTCATGTAAACTGAGCGGGTGCCGTTTATATAGACTGTTGTCCCCAAATTTACTGGGTCACAAGCTATACTTTTTTTTCTTTGTTTCCTCCTCCCAACCATTAAAGCAAGGTTGTATCATATCCCATTCCTTCAGAATACATCTTTGATCAGAAGACTTCAGCTAAAAAAAATATACATTTAGTGAAGACTTTCACATCTAACCCATCATATCTTTAAAGTACTGATTCTGAAAAAAACCTCACAGCAAGAACGAGCACTACATAAACTAAAAGGGCACTATGGATTTCCAAATCTGGATATCCAAAACATATTATGGGCACCACAACTTGGATCTTGGTATCTAATATGAGAGGTGAGCTTTGTGTCTCAGGCATTCTTGGATGATGATTAAAACTCATGTGGGACTAATATTAAACTGGAGATTTCATGTTGCTATATGGACAACTCATCATTAAAGGAAAGAAGTTGTTAAACAAGGACAAGAATCTCTGCCTCTTTTAAATTGCTAGTTCCAACTAGTTATCTAGTCAAAGATAACATGCTGTGGAACTATTTCAGCTCAAGTCTCTTACAGAACAATTTATTTTTA
>NW_009734519.1:33832-39046 GCF_000703405.1 Apaloderma vittatum | reverse complement strand
TCCCTACACCTAATCCAAGAAGTTTTAACAGTTATCACCATGAGTAGCATACCAAAACAGATATATTTTGGGGCACATCCTAAATTCTTAATTTGTTTTTGGAAATTAACTTCATTATTTGATTTTCTGAAATTAACTTTGTTTAATTTCTTTTGAGATATAAAAGATAAGATTTTCAAGCTATTGCTCTGATTCAAAGTACAAAGCTGAGGTTTTCACAAGGCACACCAAAGTAGCATCCTGTTCCCATTAGACTTAGGTTCTTCACACTGAGACATTTTCAGAAAATTTCTGACATTTTCATATCAGACAGGGTTTGTTTGTCAGCAAAACATCCATTTAAATTGTGTTCTTAATGGTCATCTGCTCCAGCAGCTAAGCAAGCAGCTACACTTTGTTGGAAAACACTGTCCCGATAACTCTTTTCTAATGAGCTTAATTAATCTAAAACCTCTGAGGACTGTGCTCTCTCTAGACATTTACTTCTATGTTCCTCAATCACTTGCAGTAAAGTCCTTCAAGTGATCTGAGGATTGGGTCTGATCCCTCTATAGCCCAGAGAAGCAGAATTAATCAATTATGTTACTCTTTACTTCTTTCTGTGAACAACGAAAGCAGATGGACGATTATTACACTAATCTAGTTCTCATTTTGATCCCTTTTAAAATTATGTTCTTTGGAAACACATTTGTCAAGAACTTAATCACAGAATCACAGAAAGTTAGAAGTTGGAAGGGACCTCTGAAGATCATCTAGCCCAACCCCCCTGCCAGAGCAGGATTCCCTACAGTAGGTCACACAGGAACGTGTACAGGCGGGTTTTGAAAGTCTCCGGAGAAAGACTCCACAACCTCCCCGGGCAGCCTGTGCCAGTGCTCCGTCATCCTCACAGTGAAGAAGTAGTTCCTCATGGTCAGGTTGAACCTTCTGTTTTCCAGTTTGTGACCACTGCCCCTTGTCCTGTCACTGGACACCACTGGGAAGAGTCTGGTCCCACCCTCCTGACACCTGACCTTTAGATATTTATAAGCATCAGACCCCAAACTGTACTGATACCTGAGGTTGTTCTTCCGCAGATGCAGGACTTAGGCTTGCCCAGGTCGACTATTCTATTTGATTTTATACATGTGATAATGCACACAACCTAACAGAGTGGGTCCTAAGATCTTTTTGTAGAAATCATCCCTAATGATAACATAACAAACCAAAAGTTCTGTTGTATCTGTGAAAACCTCCAGTACTACTGTACAGATATAAAACACAAATGTTGTTACTGAAACTTTCTCAGATTTTTTTGTCTTCTGACAAATCAAACCTGTGCAGTCTTCAGCTATGAAAAAAACTACCACTGTAAAATGTTATTTTTGAATCAGTTTGTCAAAGCCAACATTTTTCTTCCATGAAAGCTCAAAGAAGTAACTCAAGGTACAAGTGAATATTCCTTTATTAAAAAAGGTAAATTAAGCAAAATAATATTTTTTCAATGACAAGCTCTAGGTCTCATTTAGCTGAATATGACAAGGCAGATATCAGAACTTAAAAGATCAATCTAACAGTAAGTTCACTCTGCTAGAAATGAAGACCAGTGGCATCTGCTTTCTAATATCACCCAAGATCACATCAATATAAGTATGCAATTGCATTGTAATGCAAATACTGCTTACATCTTCTGCTTTCTTCTATGAGAGAAAATACAAAACCTGCAACTAAATTATCTATAATGATGCATTTCATCAACACAGTAGGACTTCGTAACTGACAGTGAGACCATGTGAGTGAATTGAGAAGGGACACTTCACTGAAAGCATTGCTGATACAAAGGAACAAAAAGAAAAACTCTGTTCATAATACTTTTGTATATACAAAGGGTTTCTACAAAAATCAAATGAAAATAAATATTTAATCAAAACTGAAAGAGATAAATTATGTGGAAGCATTAAACATCTTTGAGTTCTGTAGTGCAGAAAGAGCTGAGGAAGTAAAGAAACTACCTTGATTGTAATATGTATTATTTGTAATCCTGAAGCTATTATCCTGTGTTCATATCACAAATGAACTTTCAGGAACAGTTATATTCTATCACAAATCAAATGGTAAATGTAATCCCATTTCTGAAAACCCTTCTCTGAGTGAACACTCTGTGCCAACAGTTCTTGAGTACATAATGTTTTCCTTGAATATTTCCACCACCCAGGACACCATATCAACCAACACGGTTGAAGTCAATGCCATATATACTACAGAATTAAATGTATGACAAGATGCCAAGGCTACAAATTACTTTCAAATCCCAGCTAGGTGACAAATATTTTTAGTTCTCAAGCTAATCCAAAAACATAGATACCATTGGCTGCAAACTAGAAACCAGGCTCTCAAATAACTGAAGCACTTGAAAGAAGATTTTAAGTACTTGAAAAATATTATTTTAATCAGAGATAATTTCTCCCAGTTTCTTAGATGCTGGACCACAGAATAAAGAACAGGGACATCATTTCGTATATGCTGAAGCAATATTTAATATTTCAAGATGATTATTAAGAGCTGACGGAAAATGCCATATACATGCTTGTCATGAGCTGTGTAGAACACTGACTATGTTAATGAATCACCAGAAAATATGTGATAAATAGCATTGAAAAGGAACATAAGAAACTAGTAAAATTACTATAAAACAACAAAATACTTTAATGTGATTTCTAGATCTTCTTGTAAAAATGAAAACTTTTTAAACAGACAATAGAAAATGAAACAGTTGCTTTCTAATGAAAAAGAACACAGCGTAAAGCTGCTCCTTCAGAATTAATGCAACTGAATGCAATCAGATTTCCAAAGAAACTAAGAAATAAATTATATCATTATTTAAAATGAAAAAATAATAGCTTCCTTATTCACGTCCAATTCCAAAAGTAGAAGGAAATATGTCACGAGCTAATAGCTATCAAATATTTTTCAGGTTGTGCCCACTGCCCCTGGCTCTGTCACTTGGCACCACTGAAAAGAGCCTGGTGCTGTCATTGAGTGCACCCTCAGTAAGTTCGCCGATGACACCAAGCTGTGTGGTGCCGTGGACTCACTTGAGGGAAGAGATGCCATCCAGAGGGACCTTGACAGGCTTGAGAAATGGGCCAGTGCAAACTGCATGAGCTTCAACAAGTCAAAATGCAAGGTCCTGCACCTGGGTCAGGCCAATCCTAGGCAAAAATACAAACTGGGCACAGAGTGGGTTGAAAGTAGCCCTGAAGAGAAGGATTTGGGGGTTTTGATAGATGAGAAGCTCAATATGAGCCGGCAGCGCGCTCATGCAGCCCAGAAGGCCAACCGCATCCTGGGATGTATCAAGAGAAGCGTGGTCGGCAGATCAAGAGAGATGATTCTCCCCCTTTAGTCCACTCTTGTGAGACCCCATCTCAAATACTGCATCCAGTTCTGGTGTCCCCACCATAAGAGGGACATGGATCTGTTGGAGCGTGTTCAGAGGAGGCCAGGGGATGGAGCACCTCTGCTATGAGGACAGGCTGCGGGAGCTGGGATTGTTCAGTCTTGAAAAGAGAAGGCTTTGAGGGGACCTAACAGCTGCCTTCCAATACCTGAAGGGCACCTACAGGAAGGCTGGGGAGGGACTTTTTACAAGAGTGTCCACTGACAGGACAAGGGGAAATGGGTTTAAGTTGAAGGAGAGTAGATTTAGATTAGATTTTAGGAAGAAATTCTTCAGTATGAGGGTAGCAAGACTTTGGAATAAATTGCCCAGAGATGTTGTGGCTGCCCCCTCCCTGGAAGTGTTCAAGGCCAGGTTAGACAGAGCCTTGAGTAGCCTGATCTAGTTGAGAGGCATCCCTGCCCATGACAGGGAGGTTGGATTAGGTGATCTCTAAGGTCTCTTCCAATCTAGGCCATTCTATGATTCTATGATCTTTGCAACCCTTCCTTCAGGTATTTATATACATTGGTAAGATCCTACTGAGCCTCCTCTTCTCGAGGCTAAAAAGTCCCAGCTCTCTCAGCCTTTTCCCTTACAAGGGATAATTGAGCCCCTTCACCATCTTAGTGGCTCTTTGCTGGACTCTCTCCGGTATATCCATGACTCTGTTGTATTGTGAAGCCCAGAACTGGAGTACTCGAGGTGTGGCCTAATCAGTGCTAAACAGCTCTCCCTTGAGCTGCTGGCAGCACTCCTGCAGCTTAGGATACTGTTAGCCTTCTTTGCAGCAAGGGCACATTGCAGGCTATGTTCAGTTTGCTGTCCATTGTGTCTCCTTCAGCACTTTCTCAGAAAAGCTACTTTTCAGCCAGTCAGCCTCCAGCTGACTGTACATGAGGTTACTTTTCCCCAGGCACCAGACTGCAATTAACTTTTTTTTTGAACTACATAATGCTCTTTTTAGCCCTTTTCAGGAACCCACCTGTTGCAGGCCACCTGAATGTCAGCATGACTCTCTGGCCTATCAGCCACTCCTCTCAGTTTTGTATCATCATCAGACTTGCTGAGGGCACACTCTGCTCCAACAACCAGATTATTAATGAAGATGTCAAACAGTACTAGATCTTGTACTGAGCGCGGGGTACACCACTAGTCACTGGCCTCCACCTAGACTTTATGCCACCAATTATTATCCCCTGACCCCCAGCCATTTAGCCAGATTTCAGCCCATGTCATTGTCTGATCATCCAGAACGTATGTCTTCAGCTTCTCTATGAGCACCTTTCAGGAGACGGTGTCAAAAGCCTTCCTGCAGTCAAGGCACACAGTATCCACTACTCTCTCCCCATCAATCAAACATGTCATTTCTTGGTAGAAAGCTCTCAGTTAAAGATGTCCCTGCTTACCGCAGGTGAGTTGGACCAGATGACCTTTAAAGGTCCCTTCCAACTCAAATCATTTTATGATTCTATGATTGCACCCTCAGCAAGTTTGCCGACGACACCAAGCTGTGTGGGGCGGCTGACACCCTGGAGGGTAGGGATGCCATTTAGAGGGACCTTAACAGGCTGGAGAGGTGGGCCCAGGCCAACCTCATGAAGTTCAACAAGACCAAGTGTAAGGTCCACCATCTGCGTTGGGGCAATCCCAACACCAGTATAAGCTGGGCAGTGATTGGCTTAAGAGCAGCCCTGAAAAAAAGTACTTGGGGTACAGGTGGACGAGAAGTTCAACCTGAGCCGTGAGTGTGCACTTGCAGCGCAGAAAGCCAATCGTGGCCACGGCTGCATCAA
>NW_009734519.1:27169-33414 GCF_000703405.1 Apaloderma vittatum | reverse complement strand
CCAGTGATGTGTTCTAATCTTCATCCCTGGAAGTTTTTAAGGCCAGGCTGGATGGGGCTCTGAGCAGTGTGATCTAGTGGGGGATGTCCCTGCTCATGGTGGGGGGGTTAGAACTAAATGATCTTTAATGTCCTTTCCAACCCTGACAATTCTATGATTCTGTAATTCTGTGGTCAAGTATGACCTTGGTTACTATTACATCACTTTTTTGTTATTCACATGCCTGGAAATGGTTCCCAGGATTAGTTGCTCCATCACACTCCCAGGGACTGAAGTGAGGTCATGCAGCCTGTAGTTCTCTGGGTCCTCCTTTCTGGCCGTTGAAGGGATAGGAGTGCCAGACTTCAGGCACCTTTCTCAACGACCATAATAATTCAAAAACTATTAGGAGTAGCCTATCAAGGACATCAGCTAGCTCCCTCAGCATTCGTGGGTACAACAGGGCTCATTGGCTCACATATGTACAGTTTGTTTAACTAACTTGATCCTCTTCCATCAAGGCTAAGCGTTATTCAAGACTTTCCACATGATTTCCGGGGCCTAGAATTACAGAAGGCTGGTCTCACTAGGAAAGACTGAGGTGAACGCATTCAGTACCTCAGCCTTTTCTGTGCTCTGTCTCACCAAGGCCCCTTTCCCATTCAGCAGTATGCCCACATTTCCCCTAGACTTCCTTTCTCCCCTTTGTACTCATACAAGTCGTTGCCACTCTTGACATCACTCACCAGATTCAATTCCAGCTGTGTTTTGGCTTTCCTATTTGTGTCTCTGCATGCTTAGACAGAGTCTCTGTATTCCTCCTGGGCTACCTGTCCTTGCTTCCACCTTCTGTACATCTCCTGCTTAGGTCTGTATTTTGCAAGAAATTCCCTGTTCATTCACGCAGACTCATCTGATCTCAGAACTGAAATCAGAGTTTTGTCCATAAAACCTTTATGTGAATCTTCTGTGAATGGTTGTCACTTTTTTTGTTGTTAATGAACTTCAAAACAATGTAGTATACACTGCACTTGACTTTGTTAAAACACATCTTCTCCTTCTTCAAGAAAACTAGCACAAGGAACAGTTTATCACCAGTTCACAAAGCTTCAAACTACTACATGTTATTTTAAAATGCATTTTCACTCTTGATAAAAAGATGGTGGTGTTCTTGTTATTTTTAGGGGTTTTTTTTTTCACCTAGCTAGCATATAGTCATAGAGCATTTTCTTCCTGATTTTCAAACTTACATTTTTAAGGTTCTAAACCTTGACCTGGGAAGTCCTCTACCATGACAAGTTACTTTAATCATTTTATAGTAAGTTATGGAAGAAAAAGTAAGATGTGGTTGTCATCTTCCATCTCTGTTACAAGACATGTAATGGCTTACTTTTCAGTCTATTAGCACAATCAGTGAAAGCTGTCAGAAATAAATGTAATGTAGGGTAAAACTTCTTCTCACTTACTGCTAAAAACTTTATCACTAATTATACATGCTTAAAAGATACAGCATTGTTTTACACCTCCAAAAGCACCTACTGTGTGTGAACACATAACAGCTTTACAAAAAGTAAGTCTTACCAAGATGGACAAAAAAATACTGCCTAGCTCCAGAATTTTTCTACTCATTTATTTATAGGATGAAGAAAACACTACGCTATTCCCTTCTACTTGAACAACTAACATGTTTACACTTATTCTGGGTCTACTGTACTATTATAAAAATGCTGCTGGACTACTAGCATGTTTTTATCTCACTGCAATCATGCAGAATTGTGCCTATGAGACTACAGTCTGATTTTTTATCTTCAATTTCTGCTCATCTGAGTTGTTGCAAATAGTTGTTTTTAAGGATTCAGAAACAATCCTTGTAGAACAGAAAATGCATCAGCTAAGAAGGGAACTGGTCTCTTGTTATATTCATATTTTAAAGAGAGACTGTACATATACCAGTGCAGGAAATTGCTGAGAACTGATTTACTTATTTTTAAGAGTTTTGCTGAACAATGGCAAACATTTATTTTTTTAAGATGTACCTTATTTTGTTTAAAAAACATAAGTATTTTAAAACCAGTCTAAGCTTAAGTATTAGAACAGAAAGTACAAAATTTTATTTGAACTTCCTTATAATACAAGGAAATGTACCTTATATTCTGCATTCATTCTGAGAACAAACTGTATAAAAACTGAAAGTCTGATAACTGAAAACTGTAATCTACAATTTTGAGTTAAAATTATCTGTTTGTTTACTAGGAAAAAGCAAAGTAGTCCCATCACTGATTTTTACCATTCTCATACACATTCTTGTGCTGTATTTGTATGAATAAATCCTAACATCATTTGGTATCTTTCATCAGGAATACAAGGCTAGTTGTTTTTAATACGATCAAACAATATAAAAATACATTTGAAAATTATTTCAGTCATTATGATCAATTCCTTTGTTATGTAACTGTCACGGGTTAGGGCTGGGCCAGCCACTCTCGCGCGGGCGCGGGCCCCCCCCCAGCCACTAAAATGCGAACAGACGCTCTCTAATCCCCTCTTCCCTACCTGAACAGGAAGGAAAAGGGAATGAGGCAGAGAGACTTATGGGTTAGAAAAGAAAAACCAGAACAGCTTTAATGAAATAACAATGGAAATAATAGTGAAATGACAAAAATAAAGAACTACATGCAACTATATATAAGCCCGATATCAAACCCGACTCCACCCCCATCAATCCCCACTGATGCTGCAGAACAGGAGGCACCGGGGAAACCCCAGGCTCAGTGGTGGCGGCGGGAGCTGGATACAGGGAGCTGGATTCGGGAACTCAGGATCTGGATCAAAAGCAGGAAGTCAGATGGAGTCCTCTCTGGACACTGGCCGTTGCAGAAAAGGGACGAAACTCTTGTGATCACTCAATTTATACTAAATATGACGTATATGGAATGCAGTACTCTTGTTCATTGCCTGTCCTGTCTATTACCCCCCGGGGGTGCAACCTTTTACTTCCTTGTGATCCCCTTTACTACCCAGCACTCCCAGCATGGCACACGAGATCCAGCAGTGGCCTTGGGCACTATAGGAACAAGTATAAGCAAGAGCCTTTCTGCATCCCAGTCCCAGACAGTATCTGTAAACATCAGGTGTTATCACTGCCAGTAGCACACACTGTCTGCAAAACCATGCTGCTGACTTCAGAATGCGCAGGCCTTTTAGAAGAGACTGAGCTGGAAAGTAAAAAACACTGAACAGAACTGGTTTCCTTTAGCCCAAACCAGGACAATAACAAATGTCATTAATCTAGTGCAAATTCAGTTCCTTTCCATAAAAACAACAAACTGAACCTACTAAAAACATATCCTAGCTCTACAAAAACAGTGTATACATCCTAAATAATTTACAATACTTTGATCACTGGAAAGTTTAGTATAATACTGTTGATTCAAAGGACATCCAAAAGTGTTCTTGTTTAAAGACTGTCCTTACTGCAGTAATTCAGCACTATGCTCTATCAGATTTTGCAGTATGTACTAAAGTTGCAGCCCTTAAATTGAGTCAAACTTTAATACAAAAGATTGTGAGTTAGGCCCTTTCAGACAGCAATTCAAAAGAGAGAAGTTAATGTATAACCTGAATCTTGTAGAATATGAAAAATGAAGATGTTCACTGAGTCTCTGATGAACAGTACAAGAGAGAACTGAGGTGGCAAAGCTCCATATTTAGCCTCTTAAGTAATAATGTAAAAGAACAAAATCTCATTCCTGAGAATAATCATATTTTTATCAAAACACTGTCATCAGAAAAAGCATCCATATTTTATGTTCTCTGCTATAAGACATCTATGCTTTCTTAATATATTTGGTCATTTTCTCCTACATTCTCCAGGAAATAAACATACATTTTAAATTCTGTGTCTTGTCCATTATACTAACACATAATTACTGTATAAGGCAAACAAAATATAATCACTGTCACGAAAGTACAATTAATCATAAACAAAAAGTGTCTACTTGTGTGCCTATCTTACTATGAAGTCTTAACCAGGGCTTACCCAGAAGCCTATAGCTATTTAAAACTTTCAGATTTGCACAGTTATTTTCAAAACCCAAAAATGAAGGAGACCTTAAGATAGTGTAATAACACCACAGAGAAAAAAAAATATAGAAAAAAAAAGATAGCCATATTACTGGATTACTCCAAGTCCAGCTCTGTTCAGAAATGGCAGTGACAGGGCACTAAGAAACCTCTCATCTCTCTGTTGCTTTTAACTCAGTTTTATATTTCAAGAGGCTATTCACTAGCACTTAAGATTGTGTAACTTCAACAACCATCAGAAATTTCAAAAATTCTGCCAAAACTAAACATCACGATGTATAAAGAAAATATTTCCACAGTGCTAGAAGGCACCAGGGGTACTTATTAATTTCTATCCATATACTCAATTACACAATTAGAGCATCTTGAACACTAATAACAAAAACAGTGAATGAGAATCTTCACATACTTGTATACAAATATTTACATACATAGTGGAGGCAGTAAAGAAAGGTAAAATATATTCATTGTTCTTGAAAACCTGCTAGCAACAGCAGATGTCAGGGATATGGCTTCACCTTGTAAGAGCCTAAAATGCCATCATAAATCCTCCTATAGATCATACAGAAATTGTCACTGAAGAGGCTAAGAATACCATAGAACAGCAAAAAAACAGGACATGTTATTCAATAAAGAATTAAAAAAAACCAACAAACAACAAAACAGTCATCTGCTATTAAATGATATGATAATACATGAACGATGAATATTCTCTACATAACTCTATTCTGCTTCTAATTAGATATCTCCCTTAATCTTGTGCCTTTTCCCTCAGCAACACATTCTAATGTCAATCAAAAACATTTATGTATATCTGGCAAACAATTCAGATAATGTATAATGAGCATAAAAATGCTCCATTTTTTATGTTTTTATGGTTAACTGAAATGTCAGTTGTTTGATCCTGCTCAGTGGCACTGATGATTAATAACTTCTTGGAGGAAAAGACTAATTCTGTCTGGTAAAGGCAGACAGTAAATTTAACCTATTGCATGTTTCTACATTCTTCTGCTACATAGCTACCAGATATACGTTTATATAGATCACAGTTACTGTCCATGTAACATATTTCAATAATCCCTGTGTCCTTTGTTCCCAAGCATCTCTCATCAAACATACTCTAACGGTGCAAGTCCTGCAATAGTTTTAAGTATTGAACATATAAATAAGAAAATTCACAATCTGCCTTGTCTTTGAAGTTCAATAAGGAAAAGTGAAGAGTCCTGCATCTGGAGAGGAATAACACCAGGCACCCGTACAGATTAGGGGACGTCCTGCTGGAAAGTAGCCCCATGGAGAAAGACCTTGTAGTCCTAGCGGACAGTGAGTTGTCCATGGGACACCAATGTGCCCTTGTGGCCAAGAGGGCCAATGGGATCCTGGAGTGCATTGAGAAAAGTGTGTCCAGCAGGTCTAGGGAAGTTCTTCTCCCCCTCTACTCTGCCCTGGTGAGACCACACCTGCAATACTGTGTCCAGTTTTGGGTTCCCCAATTCAAGAGAGACAGAGACCTACTGGAGAGAGTCCAACGGAGAGCTACGAGGATGATTAAGGGACTTAAACATCTCTCCTGTGAAGAGAGACTGAGAGAACTGGGGCTGTTTGGCCTTGAAAGGAGATGGCTGAGAGGGGATTTTATTAACGTATACAAATATCTGAGGAGTGTGTGTCAGGAGGAAGGGGACAACCTCTTTTCAGTGGTTCCCAGCAATAGGACAGTAAATAATGTGTTTAAGTCAGAACATAGGAAGTTCCACCTCAAAATGAGGAGAAACTTCTTTACTGTGAGGATGACGGAGCACTGGAACAGGCTGCCCCGAGAGGTCATGGAGTCTCCTTCTCCGGAGACTTTCTGTTGTGGTTTGACCCTGGCCAGCAGCCAGGTGCCCACACACCCACTCTCTCACCCCTGCTTCTCTTCTAGACAGAGGGAGAAAATATTTCAAAGGGCTCAAGGTTTGAGATAAGGACGGGGAGATCACTTGCATTTACCATTGCAGGCAAAACAGACTCAATTTTGGGGAAATTAGTTATTAAAAGAACAATTAGTTATTAAAAAAAAACAAATCAGAGAAGAGTAGTGAGAAGTAAAAAAAAAAAAACAAAACCGAAAAACAGATCTTCCCCCTATCCTCCCTTCTTCCCGGGATTAACATCAATCCCGGTTTCTCTACCTCCTCCAC
>NW_009734519.1:342-26783 GCF_000703405.1 Apaloderma vittatum | reverse complement strand
GGCCTGCAGCCCCCTTCAGGCATCCACCCACTTGGTGTGGGGTCCTCTGCCCCACGGTGGACATCTACACCCCACCTATGGGCTGCAGGGGGACAACCCACTTCACCATGGTCTTCACCACAACCCGGGGGACTCTCTGCTCTGGCGCCTGGAGCACATCCTCCCTCCTCATTCTTCATTGACCTTGGTGTCTTCACATGTTCTCACTCTTCCAGCTCTCTTCCAGCTGTTGTGTGACGCAGTGCTTTTTTCCTCTTTCTTAAATATGTTTTCACAGAGGCACTCCTCTCTTATCGTTTTACTGATAGGCTCAGCCTTGGCCAGCAGCGGGTCCCTCTTTGGAGCTGGCTGGCATTGGCTCTATCAGACTCGGGAAACTTCTAGCAGCTACTTGCAGAAGGCACTCCTGTAGCCCCCCTGCCACCGAAATCTGGCCACGCAAACCCAATACACTTTGAAAACCCACCTGGACGCGTTCCTGTGTGGCTGCCCTAGGGGATCCTGCTCTGGCAGGGGGGTTGGACTAGATGATCTCTACAGGTCCCTTCCAACTCCTGACATTCTACGAATCCATGATTCTACGATTCTTATATCACTATCCACCAAGAGGTGGAACTTACTAAAATTATAGTTCCTTAATACTTCAGATAGGGTACAAATGAGAATTTTTTCTTAAATACTACATCATGCATGCAGAGTCAAATAAATTGCTAGAAAAAAAGCACAGGTAAGTTCCCAGGTTTCAAAAAACATAGATATCACCCATGCCTCACCCATACTAGCCTCAAAAAGATCATATTACTCACTGTCACTGGTATACTAGTATTATATCAGGAACCTAACTTTCATATTGGATCAAGAACATTATCCCAAACAGGTTGTTCTAAAACTTCCTAAAATACATTTTAAAACAGCTTCCATATATTTAGGTAAATTTTAGGAAATTATTTTTGTTAGACCTATGGTGGCATGATTTGCATATGATTAATTTACTTTCTCTGTGGAGCCTTCAAACATTACAACTATTAATGAACACTATACTGCACAGAAGAAAAATGCTATTAACTCTAAAGCAAGACTGAAATGCAAAGTAACAGAAGCATCTAGAAGGTGAACTAGGAATGAACTTCCACTCTAATATTCTCTTTTTTTTTCCTTTTTAAATTTCCTATTAAATTTCTTTTTAGCCTTTTTTAATAACATTTATTTACTACTATTACATTTAAGCATGGCTGGAACAGACTACAAGAATTTTTCCAGGAGTGTTCTTACATCTTAGAAGGCAAACTCTCCAGATGTTTGCTAAGATTCCAGTAACTCCTGTTAGAATTTATTACACATTTTACTGCTCTCAAGCAACAACTTAAATCTGCAGATCTCATCTGCTTCAAAGGCACCTCCATTTGAATAGTGTCATCACTTTAGAAATGAGAAAACTGAAAGACAAAAATTGACCAGAATTTTTCAACAGGTCTGTTTCCTCTGCTTGTGACTATTGGAAGATATCCATAATGTGCCATAAAAACACTGGCTTACCCATACATGGCCAGCCAATCTTTGATACACAGAAGACAACTTCTTTCATATCTATGTGAATATTAGTTTAACATCTTGTGCTTTCAACAAAAATGTTTCACGTATTGTAAGATCATTCAACAAATCAAGTGCAAGGTCTGCACCTGAACTGGGGTAATCCCAAGCACAAATACAGGCTGGGCAATAAGTAGATTGAGAGCAGCCCTGAGGAGAAGGATTTGCAGGTACTGGTGGATGAAAAACTGAGTGTGAGCCAGGAAAGTGTGCTTGCAGCCCAGAAAGCCAACTGGATGTTGGGGTGCATCAAAAGAAGCGTGGCCAGCAGGGCAGGGGAAGTGATTGTCACCCTCTATTCTGCTCTTGTGAAGACCTACTTGCAGTGCTGGGCTCAGCTTTGGGGCCCTCCAGCTTAGGAAAGACATGGATGGGTTGGAGCAAGTCCAGAGGAGTACCACAAAGATGATCCAGGCCTGGAGCACCGCCCCTACAAGGACAGGCTGACAGAGTTTGGGCTGTGCAGCCTGGAGAAGAGAAGGCTCCAGGGAGACTTTATACTGAAAGGGGGCCTACAGGAAAGACAAGGAGGGACTCCCAACAGGGCGTGTAGTGACAAGACAAGGGGTTAACACTTTCAAACTAAATGAGAGTATTTAGATTAGGTATTAGGAAGAAATTCTTCACTGTGACGGTACTGAGGCATCAGAACAAGTTGCACAGAGAAGCTGTGAAAGCACCCTCCTTCTAAGTGGTCAAAGGTCAGGTCAGATGGGGCTTTGAGCAACCTGATTTGGTGGAATATGTCCCTGCCCATGGCAGGGGAGTTGGGACTAGATCTTTAAGGTCCATTCCAACTCAAACCATTCTGTGATTCTATGGTCACAGAGAGAGAAAAGTACTCAGTATTTTTAAAACATCTGTGCTATAGCAAGAAGAACACAGAAGCAGTATTCCCAAACACTAGGGCTCCTTGTCACTACATCTTTTTAAAATTGTGAAAATTCAATGAAAATGATACAAATGATAACTGCCTCACAGGCAGTTATGTAAATGAAATCATACGAGCATTGGAAAAACATGTGGACAATGGTGAGAAACAAAATCTAAGAAAGCTTGCATACTCGAGTAACTTTAAGCGGCATCATTAAAATAAAGCTACTATGCTCTGCAGAATTGTGTTTTCTGATGTAAAATGTAACCTTGCAGCAAAAATCAAAATAAAGCACCAGAATCTTCAGAAAAGTCTCACAGGCCAAAGAGCTGCTGCTTCAGCAGTTGCGATAATCAATGCAACTTTTCAGATCAGTTATTGGCTTGGTAAGCATCTTCTTATTTGCCTCTGCAAGTAAGACAAAATGACTGTGATTCTTCACAATTTCTTTTTTTTTTGTTATAAATAAAATACCAGTAACATTGGTAAGGATCTGTCGCGTTCTTGAGTGACTAAAGAATATCCAGTCCTTTGTGATATTTGAGATATTTATCCATCCACAGAAACTGCATTGGATTTATTACAAAAAAGCAGTCACGGCATATGAACAAGTAAAAATGTGCAAAATGTGCAAATGTGAAAAAGAAGCAGATATAGATTCCATTTTGTAAAGAGCTTCATTATATTTTCATTATTACTGAGATTAGCTTTTATTCTATTTAGAGCCCTGTATTCATGAGTGTCCAGAACTTCTCCTAGAAAATTCTGAATAGCTGCATTCCCACCTCTGTAAGTAGCAATTTGAGGTCACTTCTAGTAGGGAGATTTTAAGACCCACTGAAAAGAACCAGCAACAAGAGCATTGCACAGTGTGCGCATACAACACAGAAGAAATCAGAATTATTTAGCTTGTTTTCCTACAAAGATTTCAGTATTACGAATTACATGTTAAAAATGTTTATTATTTTAGCTTTTAAGAATTTAAGCATCTTCAGCTGTAGGATCTCTTTATAAATAACAATGAAGAAACTACAGTTTAAATTTCAGCAGTCTAAATAAATAACAAGTAATATATTTAGGCACCTATGATATTTTTCTTATCAGTGTATTCATGTTTAAAAGTATCCATTCAATATATTTCATTGAGAATGCTATGCTAAACTAGCCCAATTACGACACAGCAGACTGAATATGAATGAGATTCACTTAAAATAATACGCCTAAAATTGTACAGAATATACGCTTTTTGCAAATTTATACATTCCTGTAATGTCTAGTACAATATCCTTAGGCATGTTTAATCAGCACTTACAATGTTAATAATAACAGCGCTAATAATAGTACATTAAATCCATTTTGCGCTCTTGGTAAGTTTAGACAGCAGTTACATTACAACAAAAAAATAAAAACAATGGATTGTTCCATTATGGATTCAACCCATGATAGAGGCACAGTGCACTGAAAAGGTATCAGATCCCCTAAAGGAAACCCAAAGTTTGGCAGAAACCAAGAAAAAGTCTTATTTAGAATTATCGTTGAGCTGAAAAACAACACTCTAGGAGCAGAAGGACATCAAAACAAAACCATTATGGAAATAGTTAAGTAAAACTCCTGGAAGAGTGTTACTAGAAAGAAAATTGCAAGTATTTTTGGCTCTCTTCTTTACACTTTTACATTCCAACATAATAAAGAGGGAAAGAAAAAAAATAAGGAAAAAAGTCATAGGAAATGACCTTTAGAAGTCCCTTCCAACCCAATGCATTCTCTAGTTCTATGATTCAGAATGTGTCAAAAACCTCTTAAATACCAAGCTTGCTGGGAGTTATGCTTCATGTTGGATAACACACAGTTTATCAAAAGCATATTCAGAAAAGTCATAGACTGTTGAAAGGTTAAGTTTCTGCTCTTAAAAACTAAAAAAGACAGTAAGTTTTTGTCATGGGTTTGAGTCTGACAGGGTTTTTGGAAGCAGGGGGAAAGCTGTAGGGGATAATTCTTGCAAAACTTCGAGAGCCTTCCTCAGCCCTAGGTAAAAGTCAGACCCACCTCTGGCCATGGCCAGGCCAATCAGCACTTCTGCAGTAAAGGTATTTAAGAGGTGAACCTATTGGAACACTTACTCTTGCTTCTCTTTCTCTTCCTTGTTATCTGTTCTTGTCTTCTCTCATGCTCTTTTGTATGTTGCAGAGGGGCAGGTGAGAGGAAAGAAAAGGAATGCAGTCAATGAGGAAAGTGGGGGAGAAAGGCACCAGAACAGAGCCCTTCCCTGGAGTCCTGTGGTGGTGAGTGAGATGGCAGGGAGATGATTGCCTGTGAACTGAGGGGACTGAAGGGGCAAGAACGACCAGGACACAGGAGTACATGGAGAACACCATGCCAAGCGGCAGAGAGAATGCATAGAAGCAGAGGACCTGCCCGAAGCAACCAATGACCCTAAGTGGAATGGACGCATATGGAAGAAGCGAGTTGAGTCCCATGAGATGGACACCACACAGCAGCAGGGCAAGACTGCAAAGAGTCCTCTCCCTCAAGGAGGAGGAACTGCTGTGGACAATGAGTAACGGCCAGATGGATCACACCTCACATGCCTTGCCCGGCCTTGTACCAATGAGGGGTAGGAAGCAGCCAGGAAGATAAGAGGGATGGGGAGGGGAATGTATTTAAAATTGGGTTGTATTATTTATGTATTCCTCTTACTATCCTACTGTGAGCTAGTTGGTAAATGGTAGTGGTAAATTAAATTAAATTTATGCTTTCTTCCCAAGTCTAACTGTTTTTTACCCATCATCATAAGTGATGAATGGTCCTTTCCTGTCCTGATCTCAATCCTCGAGCCTTTTTAGTTGAATTTTCTCTCTCCACATCACTGTGGGGATAGGGGTGGAGGGAGGAGTGAGCAAGTGACCACGTTGTTCTTTGTTGTCAGCCTAGGCTGTCAGTTGAAACCATAACAGTTTTCAAAAGCACCAACCCTCACAGCTGATAAAGCTGGACTCAGTTTTCAGCTTTACAGCCTGTCTAGGACAAAATATGACCATCCCTACAATGCAGTAGCCCTGTAGTTCTATGAAATAGCCATTTCTATGTCCCTGTGGTGCAGTGACAACAGTATAGACAGAGGTATCCTGTGCCTAGAGGGAAAGGCCAGTATCAAAATGCTGTTCTGTATTCACTATGTCCAATTTCAAATTCCACTAGATCGTGCTTCACAGCCCTTCTGTTATAATTCATTTCAATAGATATGTCCATAACTCCTTCCTGAAGCAGAAGTTGTTCACACTGTCCAATCCCCTACCCACTAACTCATACAAGCCCAATCCAACCCACAGAGAATTAACATTTAAAGACAGAGTGTTAGTTTGAAAAGGTCTGGCTGTCTCTATTATTTTAGATTCTAAGGCCAGAATAGTAAAAGCACACTACTTTGGATTCAATAGATAAATTAGTGTCATTCATTTCAATATGCAACTACAGTATTTCCAATAAAACAATTATCAAACTGGCAAGTAAACTAGGGACTGTATAGTAGAAGGATCATCATGAGGCAAACATGGCATTCTTTTATTAGACTGTGGTCCATGTCATAAACTTGTGAAAAACTTAGTTACATAAATTTAATTTCTGAAATGAGTTTAGTTCAGAAAGGTCAACATAGTTTAAAAGGTAAGACAAAATTACAATACACAATACAAACCACTATAATAACACTTCAGTGTGACTTTTTTCTAATCAAAACAATTCAGGATACTATCTAAGGAAAAAAAAAAACACTTGAATTTACTATCAAATGGCACCAATTGCAACATACCTAAAACTTTCCGTAATAAGAGACACATGAAACTTGTCCAGGCAAAAGCAGAAAGCTCCACTGAAACTGTCAGAACAAACAGTTTCTATTTGCTTCATGAAGTTTCTCTTCAATGCAGCAGAACTCCAAACTGTTAGAAGTTTCCAGTTGCCTTAACATTTATACATAGCTTAAGAACATCAGGGCATCTGGCCAAAAAAGTCCAAGTAGTCTGCATTTCAGGCCTACTGAGCAATGGCTAAAGCAACATTAAGTTATCATGGGAATCCTTTGGCAAGACAAATGAAGGCAAGAACAAAGCTATTTCCTCCAAACTTTCTTTGAAGAATATTACTAAAGACTATGTGATGGGTTTTGGCAGTTTTCTCTTTTTTTCCTGGAAGTTTTACACATGCAAGAGCATTCCTAATGCCTTGGATGACCAAAAAACAAAAAAAACAACCCACAACCAAAAAAACAAAATACCCAGGATAAGCTCCTCTCACATACTTCTGGATCTCACTTCTGGCACATGCAAACTCACTCTCACTGTTGGGTAGCAAGAGTGCCCCACTGATTTCTACTAATCATAGTCTAACAATTGTAACCACAGAAGCCTATATGGAGGGTGCTGCAAGACAGCCCAACATCATAATTCTGAAGTCATACAACCATGCTGATGATGCCATTTTTCCTGAAGAAACCAAATCAGATCACATATCTGGGCTAAAACTGCATTAAAACTATATTCTGTTTCAGCATCAAGCAACCAAAAATTAAACAAAGCTGAGTAAGGGCAGAATCATGATACAGATATCAAATGGAAGATCACGTATTTACCCAGAGGACTGGCTTCAGTTAGTCCATAAATAAAATGCACAAAGGACAGAAATGAGACTGTGTGACCTGTTGCAAAATCTTAACTTCTCAGCCTTTAAGCTGACAATTTACGTAGTCTTTTTACTTTCTAGAGTAGTATACTGAAGAGCTTTATCTCAAGTAGGAGATATAAACACTCTAAATATTCCTTCAACTTTAGCTCAAAGTTAATTTTAAAATGTTTCTTTCTCTTCAGGCTATTCATGGACCAGCTCTTCCTTCTCTACTACAATTGCTTCCCGCGGTAATCCCTTCATCTACTTTTTCTCACCCTTTATACAGTTTTCTTTTTCCAAGGCTATGATTTACGGCTGACATACAGCCCTTTTGCTGCTACAGCTCTCCTCAGTCGCCCACTTAACTTTCTTTAAATTACATTTAAACTATAATTTTCTCCCCAATTTATAGCTAGTTTTGTATGAGAACAAGATGTTTTAGGAATGTTAATGAGAGCTGGGACTTTAACATGCAGGTTTCTAGATCAAAGTCATCTGTTAGCAGCATAGGCCGGGCTGGCCAAGATTTGGTGGTGTTTCTAATGAACTATAGAACATAAACTGAGAGTCTCCATCAGACTACCAGCGGCCAGATATACACCTGAGAATTTTACAGAAAACAGTTTGAGAGAATTTTATAGAAAACACGTTTGATACTTGGTTGGCAGTGGCAGCAGAGAGGTCAGTCATAGAACAGGCATGGGAACCAAAGCTTCCAAACCAAGTAGCCGTCACGCTCTCAGATAATAAGACCTTTTCAGCCCATCAATATGCAAGTGAACAGGACATCTATAGAATCTGCAGTAAATCTTACATTTTTACCCAGTGGCATTGCACTAATCAATACATAAATTTTAGATTAGCAACCACTAAATATCCTTGCATTTTATCAGATTGCATATGAAAGACCGCATGCTAAAATTTCAATGCATATTTGATTGTAATGTTTAAAAGGTTATGCAACTTTTCATTTATTTAGACCAATCTTATTCACATATTTTAATGAATTTAATGCTCATTAAACAAACAAGGGGAAAAAGAGCACAAGCAGCAATAATCACACTTAATGAAAACAGATGCCATCTTAAAGTACACGCTGAGGCCTAAATAAACATGTTTTGGGACTGTCACAACATCCTGTTTTGAGAAGTTACATTTATTCTACCACTAAAACATTTACAAAAACAGTCAAGAGATTAATTAATGTGCAAGACTTGAAATATATAGAATCTGTTGTCCTAGATCAGCGAGGAAAGGACAACAAGTGAGACACTGAAAACATTACATGGTAATGGAGTTTCCTACTACTATTCAATGCTACTTTGTAGATTAAAACATTTATTCAAAGATTTCAGGTCTAAAATTTCATTTTAGATATGATCCAGCTGTGATCTAATGTATTCAAATAATGCCACATGAACGAATTGTTCATGTACACTTCAGGTACAAAAATATTTATCACAAAAATAGCCCTCTTGTCCATTAAAAAAAGTGAAAAAGCTTATAAATTGTTTAAAAAGGCTGTAAAGTTCAATAGAGACATAAGAATTGGACTGATTTTGGTAAGTATGAGTTAAAACTTGAGTATTACTTTGTATTTTTTTTTATCTTATCTTTCAATAGCTTCTAGTGAAAATGTTTCTGTATTAGTCAATCTATGTTCAATTTAGTATTTTACTGGAAGTCTCCCAGGAGATCTGAAGGTATACTGCTGGTCAGGCTTCCAAAGCAAAGTAATGTAAATTTTATGTAACTCCAGCTAAACCTGTGCAATAACCAGTTGTGGTCAGACCAGCCCCTCCTAGAGATTTCTTATATCCAAACGAATGCTGTTTTTAATACCCAAACAAATGACTGAAGGGTTAATGTAACAGTAAAGCAGCATATATTCACACTGCTTTATAACCACTTAAAGAGGTGCTGAGGTGAGAAAAGAAGTTTCAGGTTTATGACATGTAATTTACAAAAAACCTTAAAAGTATTCATCTTTTCAGGATGCTTTCATACATTCTACATCCATTCCTCAACCAAATGGAATTAAGATGACAATAAAAGGACTATTTGAATAGGCATCATAATACTTTATCATTCATCATGTATACAGAAGGATAAGATTCTACTTTAGTTGAAACAAGTAACAAACAAACAACAAAAAGAAGTCAACAACCTGGAGCAGCTTGCTCCAGAAGTATTTCAAACTTTTACTTTATTGCAGAATAAAATGCAAGTGAATTTATACTCTACCTTGTTATAAATACAAAGTGTCACTTGAGACCAGTCTGCTTTGTAACTAAACAGAGACAAAATAATTTAATATTTATGATGGAAATACTCAAAGGCTTTCTTTTTGTAAAAAAAAAATCACTTAAAAATACAAATTTAAAAAGACATAGAGTGAATGAAAAAGAATGAACAAAGATAACATAAACCTGCCAAATTTCTGTCCACCGGTAATGTAATTTGGAGAAGAAGAAATCTTTATTGAGAAATCTTAAGAGCCACATCATTCAGGGAACATTTCTGTTTAAAACTATTGTTTCACTATAAATTCTAGTTTTAATTCCTAGAGCTTCAAACACATAAATTAAGGATCAAAAATGTTCAGTTCAAATTCACAAAAAAAAATATTTAAGAGTCAATCAATAACGAATACCCTCTATAGTAACACTCGATCAATAAAGAAACTAAAGATAAAAAGCAGTGTTTTTCTAGGGAACTTCCCTCAAATTCATTTACATATGTAGAAACTGCTGAGAAATTTTAAGACTCGCTCTCAGCTACCTCTTCCCACAGGAGAAGAACTGTCAGCTTTCTGACCCTGTGCAGATGAATTGTCTAAAACTCATTTGCTTAGACTATGTACATACAGAAATTGTGTCATTTAAACTACTTGAATCAAGGCACATATGTAGAAAACCATAACCTACCTTGTGCATGCACACAAAGGGTTACAGCACCACCAGCCAAACACTTATTTTGTCATCTCTTCTCTTACACAAAATCCCACACAAGTTTGCCAATATATTGTGGCAATTAGACTTAATGCTACCAGAAAACAAGATCAGCTACACTGCTGGT
The DNA here is from genome assembly GCF_000703405.1 of Apaloderma vittatum. Taxonomy (NCBI): domain Eukaryota; kingdom Metazoa; phylum Chordata; class Aves; order Trogoniformes; family Trogonidae; genus Apaloderma; species Apaloderma vittatum. The sequence goes on along the minus strand of NW_009734519.1, from coordinate 16,579 downwards.
ATTAAAATCTGTGAGGAAAGCAGGGTAAGAGAAGGGTAAGGAATAAATACAATAACAAAAAGAATTGTCCATCATATAATGGTGATAAAAGTCAAATAATCGGTAGTCTAGAGGATAACCTTCTATATCTAAATGAGGACGCATTTGGAAAGTACTAGAAGTATCACTATTTTCTCAATCCCATTAATTAAAAAAAAATCAAGAAAACTTCAAAATATCAAAAGTTTCTGCCATTCAGAAACAACAAAATCTAATGCGTGTAATTTCCAAAGCCACCATGAAATTCTCATGATTTATGTATATGTGCATTTGCCTGTGTGTATGTGTCTATGCCTGCATGAGATCTGAAGACTAAAAAGTAAGAAAAGAAATCCATCTGTTTTGTAGTAATCATGTTGATTTTCACTTCCTAGGGAAAAATATTTATCAATTTAAAAACGTGAATCTATATGTGGCTCCATTCTACATTATTTTTATGAGTCAACTGTGGTTGTAAACATTTCGGTCCTACAGAGAAAGTTATACAGAAAGGACAATTTACATATACTAATCTGGCAAAAATTGCTTTCTAAATAACTATGTTTTATAGAAGCCACATTCTATTTTTCCTTTAGTGCTTTTCTGTCAGCAGAAATAGATACAAGTTGTAATTTACTTGTATCAATTTCCCAGTTTACTAGTGTCCAGTAAAATCATTCAAACAGCTTGACAGATAAAAGGCAATAATGAAAAGCATTTTCAGTTCTCAGAGAGCAATAATGTGCACTGAATACAAACAGCACTCAGGGAATAAAAATTAAAAAATAAACATACACATACTTAACGAAGTCCTGCTGGTACCTTGTAAGACAACTCCTAAATATATTTCAGTATCCAGCAATGAAAATGTTATGTAAAATGATACGCATTGATCCAGTAATCCCCAAAGCTCTTAGAGTGACTTTAATTTACCTGAACACAGAACTGCTCTGAGACAAATCCTTCTAGACCTTGCCAAAATCTGACTGCAGGGAACAACATATTTTTGTAGTCATAAAAGCAGAACAACAAAAGAGATGTCAAACACAAGGCCAATGGCAGCTGAAGCTATCATGTTTTTTACACAAATAACAATCAACAATGTGAAAATTACTGGTAAAACAAGACTATGAAGTACAAGATGAAACAAAAGTTGATTGTGAATGATAGTAAAATATTTTTAGGACTAGCAGCCTGCACAATCTAAAGGCTAAAAAGTGTATAAAGCAGAAAATTAGCACAAAAGTTTGCATCCTGTATATGTATATATTACTAGAATGTTGTTCTTGCTGAAGTTTATGGCCAAACTGAAAGACCATAAAGAGTCCACGTTGTTTTAAATGTTCTGTGTACGACTGTCTTCTAATTCCCACTGATGTCAACAGAACGCAAAATTTGTCCTTCAAGATTTCAGTTTTTGCTTCTATTTCAATTTTACTCTTTATGCAAAGTTGAATGCTGCCCATGATTAAGATTCCCATTTAATGCTTTCTTCCAAGATTGAAGGACAACCTCCTAATAATGTGCGTTACAACTGCACATACCAAAATACAATCAAAATGGTGACTTCAGTTACACTACTAGTAGAAAATACGGATAGACTAGCTACAAAAACTATTCCTTTAGAAAATCTAATGCTAAAAATTAAATAACTAATAACAATCTATACATAACAAGTTATAATCTCCTAAAATCAGACAAAAAACTTAATTCCAAGACAGCTTTTATTCTCACACAGCAGAAGAAATCTGGGGCTAAGTATTACAATTCCAAGAAATACTCTCCAGGCTCTACCTTTATTTGACTCATAATGATTCATATCAGCGATTTATTAATATTAGGTTTTATGACATGACCAGGAAGTCATCTGATTCCTCTGCATTAGAATGTTTACTCCTCTACTGATAAATTCCTGTGCACTGAATTCTACACAACTATATAAGGGATAGAAGGCTGCACTGAAGTAAAGGGACAAAAAGGAAATTGGAGGACTTAACCTCCAAGTGGTTCATGTAATTTAATAAAATCCTATTTTAAAACCAAAGCAAGACTGCTACACACATCAGTGCGTATCAGCAAATTAGCTGTTAAAATAATTGTTAATCAGATGATTTAAAATGACTCCTCTAACTACCCAGAGAAAATACACTTTGTGGTCTTAGATCTTTTCCTGAGAACAGATACGACTTTTGAAGTCTTTTGGTCTTCAGCTCATCCACCATAGTAAAAATGTATGAACGGCAGAGAAGTTTACCAAAAAAAAAAAAAAAGGAAAAGAAAAAAAAAAGAAAAGAACATAGAAGAGCAGCATCATAAGAAGAATAAAAGATTTTTCAATAAAAAAAGGTGTAATCCCTAAGAGAAAGCTAAAGAATGATGGGCATAAAGCCCTTTTTTAAACTAGCAGTACAGCACTGATACATAACTATCTCACATACAAATCCACAGGAAGTAAATTACTTATACATCATAATTTACAATGAAATGCCAACTACTATATACATTCAGTTCCATAAACTCACGGCAAACATCAACTAGTTTACTGTTTTCAATATTTGCAAAATTCTTCCTCACACGCAAACAAAAGCTGTTGGAATATTTTATCTAAATTATTTCTCCATCACTAATTCAACATAATTGTGAATAACCACAAGGCACAAACGATAAAACAGTACAAGCCCAGTGAACAAAAAGACTAAGTTACCTTGTAATATATAGCCTATTTCTACTAATCTATTCAGTTACCAGATTAAGATCTGTTTTTTACCAGTCTATTCACTCTCTACACAATACATTAGAATTTCTGTTCTGAAATTCCTCCACAAGGGAAATCACTACCAGTAATAAGGTTACTTACTCTTTAGTATTATTACTTTCATATTTCCCTCACAAGTCTTTAAGAGTTTCACCTTTAGCAATCTAGTGCTGTATGTTGTTATACTCATTTTAGAAATGAGTAGGTATGACAATGAAAAGCAAAAGAAAAAACTGGTAAGAGTAGGTGGGAAACAAATTGTTCAGTGTACATCGTACCTCTGAATCTTTGCACAGAACTTATTTGGATAAATACTGAAAATATTAGCAAGTATGAATCAATGAGAAGAATCTCTTGGCTTGACTGCGTTCAGTATTTCAGCTCTGCATTGTGGTTTGCTTAAAGACAAAAAACTCCTGACAGAATAATGCCTATAATAGCGTTCCTATATCATGTAAGATTAAAAAAAGAGTGTTTGTAAACTAAAGTGGTCATACTTATACAATAGATTGTGTCTTGTTGGGGACTTCTTACTTATTAACATTTTTTTCCTGTAGTCAAATCAAAATGTTCAAAAGGAAATACAGCCTGTGTCTATTTCACATTTCAGTGGTTTGGAGATGCTCTCTCTGCTCTGTATGCAAACTGAAAAGAGAAACAAAGAGCTTCAAAAAGAAGCAGTAGTATAGTACTTTTATTCTTTACATAAACCAAGGAAAGCAGTAAACTATCTTGTCAGCTGCGTTAATAATATTGATATGAACATTCTCATGAAAAAGGTAGAAAATAAAGCAGAAATTAGCTTTCTTTTTACCTACTTCCCCTCCATAAAATGTCCAAATTTAAAAAATTACTTTAGCATGCAGACTTCTTTTTAAACCACATACATGTATATTTCTAAACCCACGTATATTCTCATGAATATCGATGATGTGACATAGCAGTGAAGCTACCCAGATGTGCAGCTACAGGTAACAGTGAGCCTAACTTCTCTACTAAATTCTACCTTAAATGTAACATTTTTCTTTAACCTTTCTGTCGTTGCTTACATTTTCACATATGTTTTCATATTTTAACTATGCGCTTTTACTATACAGAATGACAGGACAAATAATCAGCTCCTGCTGACTTGATGTGCGAATCCATTTGATATCGTGGGAGTCTGATCATGTATAAAGTGAGCCATATGCAGCACACAGTTATTATCAAGGAGTGCTTACACACAGGATTGTCCTTCCACAATGAAGCTCATTTAAAAACAGTCCTTCATTAATCTACAACAGGAAATTTTCTTCCTAATACTTAAAAAAACTCACTTACACTTCTTCTCTGATTTGGTGTATTTAACATTAGCAACAACCACGAATTTTCTGTATTTTTAAAGTAATTTCAGGGGATCTGACTCTCGGCACCTATAGTTATTTTTAGTTCTATGTCTATAAAGAACTTTTTTCTTCAAAGTTATTCTATTCTTAGGATTTCCAGTTAATTAGTAAAGGATAAGAAGGAAGAGTAAAAATTAGAGTGGTTTACAACAGATTTTTTTTTTCCTGTATTATTCATACTCTATTAAGCAATGACACAAACCAGGGATTAAATTCTAGACTGCAAATCGCAGAAGATGCCTACAAGGATTCTCTTATGCGTAACGATGCAGTGAGGGGACTTTTGCGAAGTACAGCTGACTGGAATAGTTTTTATCATTCTCTGTAATCTCTGGGCCATGTACTTGTGATGCACAGGTGTACAATTCCTTCATAACTCTGAGTCACCCTAAAAATGGATCTCTAAAATCTATTTTTGATAGTTCAAGTAAAAACTACCAATGTAAAAGACTATATTATACACACAACCAGTCCCATATACAGGCACTAAATAAATGACAACAGAGCTAGTTAAAAATGTCTGGTTTAATATAATTTATTCCACCTGAGATCTAAGATTCTGCCCATCTCAGACTGTCCCTAAGCAATCAAACATCAACTCACGCCACTGATGCTAGTTCAGCTATCAGTTGATTACCAGCCATACACTAAGCCCTCTCACACAGCTGTAACTTTTTACATACACATGCTGTACAATTAATAAAATACCACTAAATGTATAATTCAGATAAAGGGAAGCCACAAAATTTTTGAAGGATAAGCTTTGGCTACACTTTGGGTTAAGAAATGTCAGAAAAATTGCCTTACTGTTTTCACAGTCAAAATCTGAAAGGCAATTGCTGAACTTAAAAGGTATTTTCACACTCCTCCGAAGGAAGACTCTGGGTTTTCTAAGGAGTATCCTGGTATGCTCAAGGGAACACTGTATGGAAGAATTGTTTCAGATGGACCTCCTATCTTTCTCCCATTAAGAAGAGAAAAATTATCAGCATCAGAGCAAAACACAGAAGAAAACTACAGACAAGAAAATCTGAATACTTTTTTCTCTCCAGCAAGTTTGTATGCCTAAAAAAAAACCAGTTTATCAGGAAACAGAGAACTGATAAATCAAAATGTTAATCCACCAAGTACCTGCATTATCTGTAAGGAGAAAGCAGACAAAACTTGACAAGGTCTGCAACACATTCTGAAGTACAAGGTCTCAGTGAGAGGAATTTCTGAAAACTGGTCTTTGTAAGAACAGGACTCTGAAAACATGCAAGTACTGCAAGCCATGTCCAAAGAGCCAAAAGTCTAATTCTCAAAGAAGCTTTGGACTCTGCATAGATTTAGAAAAGCTACACAGCTTCAGTATTAGCTGTAAACTATTACAAACACCAACCAAAATCAGAATTAAACATCTATCTCAAGGGTGTGTAGTTACCTGCAAAATATAACCTTTCAGCTTTTCTAACTTCATTCCCAACAGTGGAAACAAATACCCCTAGCACTCCTAAGAAGTTGCTAAATTATTAGATATATGCAAGTCCAGGCAATACCAGAAATCCAGTAATACAACTATATTTCTGACTGGAGCAGTCACCTACAGAAACAAAACTTACGAATACAAAAGCTGAGTGAAATCCAGCTTATTGTTGTACACGTGGAAGTCAAAAAATCAGCTCCTGTTAACCACTAAATACACCTCAGAAACTCAGTAAGTGGAATAGTAACTATATTAGTGAAAAAAGCACTGTGAGAACCTGCCTTAAAATTTTCCAACACATTAAACACAGCAAAGTAAAACAGCATACAAAGAAAAGTATGAGTGTGATAATGTCTAACAAATGGTGTCTATTAATGAAATTTTATGCTTCAAAATATTAACACAGCAGTTTTGTCCTCTTTCAAAAAATATTCTACTGGGAATATTCTACTAGGAGACCCCAGCACTGAAGACAGTTCGAAAGTCTGGGATCCTATACATCTGAAGTTACTCACCAGAATATGAACTTGCAACTCTTTTACCAGGTAGGCCATCTGTGAGAACAAATGATAAAGATTGTGTGTCCTTAAAAACTGACTCACTTTAACACAGATGGGAGTGAAGTTACTCAGTTCAACTGAGTAACACATAGACTTAAATGAAAGGCTGTACGTGGAGAGAAGCGAGCCAGCACCCACAGTTAAATTTAAATCTGCTGCCTCTGCATCTACACAAAAACACCAAAATGGCACCAGAGATACGCTTCTGTGTTGTTCTCCACAAACAAGAAGCCAGGATAAACTGTCAAGCAGGCCTATTTATTCCTCTATTCCTTCTTTTAATGTGGAGACCCTCTTGATGTGAAAAATGGGAAGTGGCTGACAAAGTAAAGATTTCACAGAGAACCAAAACACAAATGTTGTATCCTATCCAAGACATAAAGGAGAAAGCAGAACTTTTTAAAAAGCCCAGTTATTCAAATACCTCAACAAAGACAGCAGGTGCACAAGTATACATACGGTGTCTCAAGTACACCAATGGACAGAAAAGTCTGTACTCAAAGCCTGCTTTCTAGATATCTATATATAGCCAAAGAAGTTGAAAGTCAAAGCAAAAAGGAGAAGCCTGTAATACCTAGATGTAAAAACGATAAATTACGCCTTTGAGATACTAATGACAATAGGCTTCAGAGGGAATTTCTAGTATATATAACAAATAAAGCATCAGATATCCATAGTTTAAGTGACATTCTGAAATAAGGACAGCCTAGGGAGTCATTCTCAAGAGTTTTTGAGAGTTCACGATGTCAGATATGATCTAACTATGAGAAGCAAAAACCGCTTCAGAGAGTTGCCTGTAAAGGATTCCCAAAGATTCATTCAAGACAATATGGAAGAGCTGTAATGAAGCAGGCATGGTTATTTCTTCAGGAACACACATTTCTCTTTCATGTACTGCCATTTTTTCATACAGATGACAGATGCAGTGCAACAAACCAGAATGGAGAACAACTAAGAAAGATGAGTATTGAACGGAGATCCCCAGTCACAGTAGTCGAACTGGGATTGATCCTGTGGCAGTTTCGCTTTAGGAGGGAAGTTGCGAAGTAGCAAAATTCCACTCTTTACTCTTTCAAGTGGGTGATTTCAGGTTTCTCCCCACCTCAAAGCTCTTCAGTGCTCTCAAGCATTGTTTCTCATTAAATATGAAACAGATATTAACATCATTATCTGAGCAACAGGTACAAACTGCAGAAATTATCTCTGCCTGATTTTCAGATTGGCTTCTGCAACATGAAGTTAACTCAGAAAGCAAAAACTCCACATCAGAATGGCAAGCTCTTCACCTCCTTACAAAGATGACAACAAAAAAGCTGAAAACACAGCTTGCATACAAGTAACAGTTTCAGAATTTATCCCTTTAAGAGAAGACATCTATTAAGTAGTGCTTACTGTAAAAAGCATTTCTAGCAACTCATTCATCACGGTGGAGAAATCTCATCATAACTTTCTTCTACACACAACTCACAATCTATTTTCATTTTTTTTATTAATCTCTCTAGCCTGTCCTACTGCAGAGATCAGCAAAGATTAAACAACAGTTTTAAGGCTACTGCATCCTTCACAGGTTATGTACTCCCCATGAAAAAGTAGAAAGACCGATTGAGATTTTAAATTATAATTGCTTGAAGATAGAAAATCCACATATCCAAGAAGTCCAGTAGTTATTTTCATGCTTTCTAATACCTTTGGAATAAGATTACCCTTGTGCACTAGATTAATAAAGCAATCCTATGAATAACTCAGCCAGGGATATAGTTCTAGTAAGTGTCCTTTTAGGGATTACATTGACTAGGAGGACAACGTATCTGTTCCATCAAATACAGACAGCCAAATGGCTGCAGAATAAGCACCTCCTTTTTACTTATATACAGTATTTACTTCGTCTAGCCTCAAACTGTCTAGAAATTTCCAAGCTAACTGAAATACTACTACTAAAGTCTTAACACTGTGGGTTTTCTCTCCAGAGTCACTATAATCATGCAAAATTAAGCACAAGGAATGCTAGGATTCTTATGGAGGTATGATTGCTCCTGCAGGCATTCACTGCCACCTGTTAGCATTATGAAGTACAATGCTCTCTCTTCATTATGTACTGCCCCTGATATATTTAAAATTTTCGTCTTGTCAGTATGCCAAAACTTCATGTGACCATTTAAGGCAGCTTTTGAAAATGTTAAATGGGGAACAGGTGTAAATTCTACATATTTGATCTAGTAACAACAAAAATTCACACTGATTATCCACTTCTCTTTAACAATAATAATAAAAAAGAAATGCATCAGAATATCACTAACATCAACTAAGAGAAGTATTTCTTTAAGTTAATGTTACCCTTTTTCTTTCACATGCCATGTACAATACAAAAATTTAAAGATTCTCATGTCATGAGAAAAATACTATCCCAAAAATTTCCAAAACATCAAACAAGGTAAGCGAAACAATTCTGCTGTTTGAAAAATTCTTTTAATTAAGATTAAGTCATTGATGCATTTAATGATAACTTGCAAAACTCCATTCTTCCTGAAATAAGACTAAAAATGGAGGGGGGGGGGAATATTAATCACGGAATCCATCTGTTATTTATAGCAAAATAAATTGGTAAATAGTGAATATTTATTACTTAAGCAAAGACAGTTTTTCCAAATGAAGTTCATGGCACGCTGCCAGTAAGTAGAACACATAGGCATTTGGCAAAATGCCATTTCATTGATGCAAAACTGTTCTAAAATGATTCTTGCTGGATATGTATTTCTCTTTACCAAAATGCTTCTTACTCCCTAATTTATGAGATACTATAAATCAATTCATCAGATCCTTTATTAAGGTTTCTTCTCTGTAGCCGAATTTAACCACTGCTAGGATTACCTGAGGTGAAAACTGCCATCATTTAAGCAAAGACACAGCGGCACTATGGATCTGATCCAAACAATGCTGCTGTCAAAGGAAATCTTTCTCAGCGAGTACTGAGGGCTTTGAGCCTATTAGAACAGCTCTTCTAAGGCTTGACCAGAAAATCCACTATACCATTAAGGTACAAATTAATACAAATAGCTCAAAAGGGGTTTGCAGGCTTAACAATACAACAGCATGTTTTGTTGTGCACCTTCCTCTACCAAGATTCACCTTTTAAAAGCTAGTCACATCACCGTGTATCAGCAATAACCCTCAACAGAAGGTATGCAGTCCATAAATAAAGTCTGAAAATCTGATCCTAAACATTTCTGAAAGAACAGGCCAGACCTATCCAAATCCTATAGATTTGTATCAGTAATACACACAGGGATACACAAACTAAACAAAGTAACACTAAATGCCATTTACCCTTTCTACCTGATGAGTATCTACCCTTTCATCACTGATGAGTATCAACTCTGCCTTGCTTAAGCCTGCAGAAAGTTGCTAAGAAATACTGTTTTCAGTGAAAAGTACAAAACTCAATTTTTAGGTGAAGGAGATGTTAAAAACTTTAAGCAGATATAAAACAACTGACATAACAAGTCAGCAGTATGAATTTCAAATTTGTTAACATACTTCAAAATAACATATAAGAAGTTCAAAAAAAATTGCATCACTGTATTTACTTTTTATAGCTATTTTTGTGTGTTTCTATGAAATAAAAGGGCATACTCATGACTAAATTCATCCTTATTACGCACAAATCTACTCTTTCTCACTCATATGATTAGCTTTCTGAACTATGCTGCAATACAAGCTCAGCACTGAACATAGCTAGTTGTTTGGTTTTTTGGCTTTTGGTGTGCTTTTTTTTTTTTTCCTTGAGAAATGCTACTGGTTACACCAGCGTAGAGACATAAGGCTGTAAATTCCTATCCTCCATCAGTACCACTGACCTCAGAGCAAACCCCACAACTAGCTACAGGCATTCAACATCCATCATTGCTCCTGAAACCTAATCTTTCAGGGAAGGACAGCTGCACTGGGCAGCAGTTAAGCAGCTTTCTAAGATACACTATCAGCCCAAACAAACATAAATAAATAAATAAAACTTCCTGTCCTACTTTCTGATCAGTGCCTTAGCAATATCTCATTCCATATACTACACACCAAATTCATGACTTTTATTTACACACAAGCAGACAAAATTCCGACCTAGCAATCAAGAGATAATTTGAAAAAATAAAATAATTGCTGTTTCTTAAATGCAGAATATACTCATTCGCTTATTTATAAAAAAAAATAGACAAATCTCCACAACTTTTAATACACTGTATACACATGTAGCGAGAATTTTAATAAAATGTAGCATAAGAGGTAGAGAAATGGTGCGCCTGATGTTCACAACACTGAAAACGCAGGCAGAAAATCTCTGATGCTGCATTTATAAACTACCTTTTTTAGAAAAAAAAGACTTCCTTGTCTACAGTAAGTTCCACATATAAAGACAGACCCTTCCTTTTAGACAAGTAAAACGAAAAAAAAAAAAAAAAGTGTGGTTCACAGAGGTTTAATTACACAGGTGAACACAGATAAATTAATCATGTCTTTATGCTAGAAGTCATGACACACATCTGTCTCATTAACCCCTTCCTTCTGTGGCATGAAGGAGACAAAAGAAAAGTGTAGAGTCCAGAATATCCCGACATAATTTTATAAACTTCAATTCATTTTTATCTTACTTATTTTCAGAAAAGACAAAATAAAAACCATTGCTCCCCAAATTTATTAAAGAATATGTGCTCCTTTTTTACAAAAGCATATGCAAATGTGAAGAAAGAGAAAAAAGGGAAAAGGGGGAAAAAAGAGAAAAAAAGAAAAAGGAAAGAGAAAAGAGAGAAAACAGAGGAGAAAAGAGAGAAAAGGAAGATAGTAGAAATGGCAGTCTACTCCTTGTGCACAAATTTCGTCTGTCTTTAGGAAACCTCTGTAAAAGAACACAGACTACAGGCAGTTCAAAATGCAATTTTGAGGTTTTTTAAATTCAATCAGTATTGTAAAGCGAGCAGAATTACTGAATTCAAATTTAGCAAACAATTATTTTCTAAAGGTCAGAAGGCTTTTGACATTGTTACCAGAATGAATTTGAATTTCCTTTCAGTGAGTCAAAGCAAGTAACAAAAAGCCAGACTTTGGTGTAAAATCAATGAATAAGCTAAGGTGAGACACTGATATTGAAATGGAACTGGGCAAATTTGCAAACGAAATGTATACCTATTTGTAAATTTAGGGCCTAAGCCACATTTCTCTCAGGGAGGGTGGCACTGACTATATTCTTCATGAGAAATAGCTGATTCTGCCAACTAAAAAGCCAGATTTTACACACTACTTACTGAACTCTGACTTACAGATACATAATTTCCAGAACAACAAAAACTGTAAAAGAGGAGCGATACACTTGCTTGCATTACTCAATATACCACATTTGATATATTGCTTGGAGAAAAAGTGTGTCTTATTTGACTACAAGAATATGTGAGCAGTTCGGCTGGCACTAACCAGGACATCCATTTTGATTGTGTGCAAACAGCAAATTAATTTGTGTACCAATGGAACAACTCCAATAATTGGAAGATTACTGAAAAACTCAAGTAACTCCAGTATGCTTAACTATGAAGAAGCACAGCACGGGGCATGGTACTATATTAGAGCACGTCCTCTGGTATAATAAATCAAAGTACCTAAAATTCCATTATTTTCAGCTGACTGAGGAAGAAGTTTTCTGCACATTCTTTGCATTTGAAAGGAAACACAGAATACCCAGCAGATATCAGACATGCAAGTAGGACCAGGGGAGTTGATTTTTGCAAAAATCTCTTACCTGTTTTGGAGCTCTACTGCAAGATCAAACGCATTCTCCTTTTTATTATTATTTATTTAATTTTTTTGTTACTGTGCTACTAAGCTTATGGCTGTCACAGCATGTAAGCATAAGACACTTCAAGCCGTAAGTCTCTTCAATCTTAAAGAAATACAGACTATGTATACCTGCTGATGTAGTTAAAAATAAGCTGGTAAATACGAGTATTTAGTGTGAATTGCTGATTTTATGAATGAATTTAAGAACCTGAAAAACAGTCATGCTTTAAAAAACAATGCTTTCAGGATTTTTGTAATAATTTATTCAATTTCACCTAATTTTTTGGAAAAAAAATTATTTTGTATCTATTTTCCCTGCATTTTAGCTACTCACTTCCTATAGAAAGACATGAGCATGCAATGTTTTAATAAATATTATCAATTACCAACCAAAAGCCATGTAAGCTTATGAAATATAATTTATAATTATGCAATAGTAGATACATGGTTCTATGAAAGCACAGCGGCTCAAACAAGTGAAGCTTGTTGAAAATGGATTTACAGACAAAGCACTCTCATGCAATCTTTTTCCTACACCATCAGATCTCTCTGGTTGTACTGCAGCTTTCACCATAGTATATCACCAAGAAAAGTAATGCTTCCTCTTCAGTCCTACTTGGTAAATCACTGACAGTATATAAAACGGTATTTTTAAACACGGACTCTTGCTTTAGGCTGCCAAGTTGCCCGCATACATTCATTAATTAGCTTCATTTAAGACCTTTTCCAAAGAAAACAAGGATTAAGCAAATAAAGTAAACAACTCACACAGTATATGAAATGGAGAGTTTTCACAAAAATATTTTATGTTGTCTGTGTTATGCCAACTGTTTTTAAATAGAATTACAGTGTAAGCAAGCTCCTGTTACAAAAAACAGCATTATGTGACTCTAACACCGAACTTAAACCAGTACCTGTGTCTTTCTCTCAACTCATTAAAGAACAAGAGGTTAAAAATCACCATGATCTTATACAGAAATGAAACACAATGATTTGTAGACCTACACTACATTACTGCTCTTGATATGAGAAGTGCAAATCAAGTGCCTAACCTCTGCATTTCGGAGACACTGCTTTGGTTTACTGATACACAGTAAGAGTTTGGAAGAGAGGTCTATCACTTCAGAAGACTTTTACAGTAGATTTCATTACATCTCATCACTACTTTACCTAAGTGCACACATACAAATTTCAGAAAATCAAACTCATCCAGTATTTACACAACTGTTGTTGATAATATGACAAAAAAGCCTCTTGCTGTAACTGGCCCAAGAGCATATGATACATAGAACTCTACTGTTTTAAAGACAGCTTATTAAAAAATTAACATACAGTAGAGAAACTGCATTTTGATTTCATGACTGTACTGTGATTCAGCTTGAAAATCCTTTTAAATGAGAATTTTAAAAGAGCTTAGTAACGGAAGTTCATTCTGAAGAAAATCCAATATGCAAATATTTCAGCTGTGCTCTTTTACAAATTGTCTGCCTTGTCAGTTTGAAAAACTGAAAATCAACAATGGAAAGTGTAAGTGCACTTGACCTTATTGCTTAATGCCTATCAAGAATGCTGCGGCTGGTGGATTTTACATTTCTGACACTTAAAAACGTACAGTGCATCTTCAGCCCAGGTCCCATAAATGCTGACTATGCTCTAGCCAAAGCCTTGGAGCTGCCACACTCTCAAACTTATGTAACACTTACAAAGCTAGTTTAAATACACCATCAATCTATGTCTGTTCCTGCCTTGAAGTAATCCTGTTCAGTTTATATTTTAACCCTACACTTGCATGGAACAGTACCATTACTAATCTAATAGAAGAAACACACAGGCAACAAATCTTATTTTCTCAGCTTACAGAAAACACGAAGCACAGGGAGACACTCAAATCTAACTTTGCCCAAAAATTCGCACCTCTCAAGTCAGCATTCATCACCCAACTGCCACAGCCATCAAAAGAGCGGGCAGGGAAGAACTATGCTGGACACTGCACAGGACAGGGGGGGAATGGATGAAGCAAGGGGAAAAAAATAAAACCAACAAACAATATACAGTTTTCTAGGTCTCGGTTACCAGTCGGGAACAAAAATCTGGGAACTCTTGCCTGTGACACCAGGCACCCGTGCACAAAGCACCCAGCGAAGGCGTGCACGGATGCCGCGTTCCGGCCTTCACGGCCGAGGAGCAGTTTATACAGGCCCCTAGCGGCTCAGCACGGGCAGCGGCAGGCGAGAGGGGATTCCTACTCCTCAGCCTTCAGCAGTTTGGGTCCCTGCCTTATTCAAGTGTAGGAACAAAGGGCAGTCTTATAAATGGAACGTGGATCGCTTACTACAGGCTATAATCACCAGTTACTTCGTTCTTTTGCACGCCCCCAAGTATGTTCTTGCAAGCCCTCTCCTAAGATTAAGCACCGATTTACTATCACCCACTGAGTTTGTTGACAGTGCTGGTGTTCGAGTTACATAATCATCACAGCAGAGTGCTTAATTCATATTATTCTTCAGCACTCATCTTAAAAGTAGTATGACTGATGGGTCTCAAAGCAGTTCCTAAGACCCATTACTGAAATCCTGAAACAGAGATACCGTTTCCCTTTCCACACGCCATTCCTGACAGCTTGCCATTGCACACACAAACCATAATTAATTTCTTAGTGCCTCCTTAGAGTAAAAGTATTCTACTCAAGCAAAGCTTTCAGTGGATACAGAAAAGCTATACATCATTTCTGCACTGAAAGAAACCTAAATATACTCCACCATATTACCACAAGTGACAAAACTAAAATTGGTTAAGATACTCCTGTAAGAAGTCTCTCATTAAATCCTTCCTTCCTTCTATGTAATAGTGTGTCGAAAATCCCATGCAAGTACATTTACAGCTTTTAGCAATTTTGACTGGTCAAAATTTGACAGATTAATTTATTAAACTGACGAGTTTGTCAACTTCACACATAAAAAAGCAGCAATAGCATGTCACATGAGATGAAATTTGGAGAATCCACAAAAAACCTGTCATTTAAAGTAAGATACAAGTACATATGATTGCAGTTAGGAGAGGGGAGAATCTTCTTCTTTTTTTTCCTACAGAGCTGCTCCATTCAACAACAAGAATTGTAGGAGCTTTGTGTGCACCCAGCTCAGGAAAAAATGATGTCATTTACTATACCCTTCTAGAGCAAGAAAATAAATTACTGATAATTCTAACATTATAAACCACCATCAGATACCAGAGGCAGGAAAAATACGGTATACATTTTTCCATCTCTATATCAAAATTCCAAATAAATGTCACGATATTACAGAAGTTGCCTGTGCCTGAACAAAAGGTACGCTGGAAGCAATCTTTGAGAGGCTGACAATCACAACTTCCCACATTAATTCTAAGTTTAAGAGAACACAGGCTCCATCAAAAATTCTCATGTCTGCAAACAGGAAACTCCAAAGCAAATCGGCATCTACAAACTCATCTCCAACGCAACACCATCTCAGGCTACAAGTGAAGGAACACATGAAACCCTAACTCTTCTGTGTAAATAAAATGACCCCTCTGTGTATGCTGAAATTAGAGAATAAGGACACGGCAAGCATGTAAAGAACCTGCTATCCTTCCACGAGACAGTAACTGTACAAAGGCCAGGCAAAAGAATAAAATACGCATGACAGCGCTCTGAAGAAGTAACAAGGAGGAGCAGACATTCAAAAGCCATACATGCGAGGGTAAGTGGTAATCGCTTAAAAAGGAAATAATACAGTTCTCTGGGGGAGGGAGGGAATAGAAAACAGGCAAACTACGGAATTCGGTGAAGAAAATAACTGTTTTATTTGCCAGCCTGGGAGAGCCCGGTTGCAGCACTGAGGAGTGCCTGCTCGCACGGACAGACGGCGCAGAGGGAGCTGCTAAGTTTGCTGAACAAATTCAAGGGCCCCTTTGTAAGTGCTCGGAAAACTCAGTTTCCAGCCCGATGTGCCTCCTTTCAAGTGATTTCGGGAGAGTAAACAAAGAAATTAAAAGCCTAACCTGTGAAAATCTTCGCATCTCCGTGCCTCCCCGCTCCGCCGAGAGAGAGGAGGAGGAAGAGGAGGAAGAGGAGGAGGAGGGGTAAGAGGAGGGAGGAGGAGGAGAAGGAGGAGGTGGTGAAGGAGGAGGAGGAGACGGAGGAGGAGGGAGCCCTTCTCGGACCAGCGCCGGGGGTCCCTACCGTCCACTAAACCCCTCACCCTCCCTCCAGCCGGCG
>NW_009734519.1:0-204 GCF_000703405.1 Apaloderma vittatum | reverse complement strand
CGCGTACAGTGGCATTCAGTGGACACTGCGACTCCGATCCATCATTCGCCCTCACCCTGCCCCATCCCCCGTCCCTGCACCGCAGCTCCCCTCGCTCCCCTCGCAGGCCTCGCCGTCAGGCTGAGACCCGGCGAAGGGCAGAGAGGAGCGGGCTGGCGGCGGCCCGGGGGTAGCCCCAGGGCATCCAAGGGGGAGAGTTATCTG
>NW_009734518.1:497-766 GCF_000703405.1 Apaloderma vittatum | reverse complement strand
TGGACTTGATAATCTTAGAGGAAGTTTCCAAACTTAGTGATTCTCTGATTCTCAGCCCATATTCTTGGAGAGTTCTTAATGTCTCTGGACCAAGGATTAGGAGTTGTTGTTTCTCCTGTGGCTTTATAGTTGTAGGAGGTGCCAGGTGGGTTCAGTTTGGCTTTTCTGCTGGTTCAGTGCGAAGGGTTAAAGCTAAGCCCCAGGGCAACTTGGGGCGCAAAGTCCGGTGGCCACTGGTGGTCACAGGCTGGGGGGCCTCCATTCCGGCA
>NW_009734518.1:0-341 GCF_000703405.1 Apaloderma vittatum | reverse complement strand
AGACCCGGCCCCTCCCCTGCCTTAAGGGGGAGCACCTGGCCTCCTCGAGAGAGTGCCAGGAGACTGGAGGGATTCTCTTCTCTGGGCCTTCAAATTCACTCGTTCAAGCAGACACTAATTATGTACAGTCTACAGTCACTCTTCACTATGTTTAATTTCCCTAATAATATTGAATAGAAATCATACCTAATTATTGTATTTTTTTATTTTCAATTTTGGAGGAGTGTTATTCTTAGCATTATTTTCACACTAACTAGAGAAAATGTTAATGATACAAATAACAATACAAAAATATAATTCATTACATTCATATTTATTACTCGTATGAAATTATCCCTGAT
>NW_009734517.1:49688-52781 GCF_000703405.1 Apaloderma vittatum | reverse complement strand
GACACGACACAGGACGAGCCCTGTGGCTCCGCCATCGCCCCAGTAAGCACATGATAATTATAATTCAATATATTATTAAAACCAGAAAAAAACCCCGACAACCATGACAAAACTGTAGCAGCAATTTCCCAATTTATTGAAACGGACTGATTTTTGCAAGTATTCCTAAGCTAAATCCCATCACAACGTCGCTCTCACGCCGGGGGCCCCCCCGCCCCAGGGGCAGAGAGAAAACCGGGAGAGCAACTAGAAAATAAAAAAATGTCATATTTACCTGAACTACATTTACAGAAAATCGGTACAACACGGCCGTGACCGCCCGCTGACTCCCGGCTCCTCATCTCCTCGGCCTCCCCCAGAAATATTAAACACATCTTCAATACAAACACAGGTTTATAATAATTAATATAAAGTCAGTATAATATAGAATATTCCCAGAAAAAAAATAATAATCAGCAACCTTCAAACGCTGTCCTTTTTTTTGTTTGTTTAGCTTTATTTTTGTAGACAGGTTTAAAGCCTGTTGAAAAATAAATATATATATATGAAAGCATACACACAGCACTCTTACTATGCGAAACTAAAAAAAAGAAAAAAAAAAGGCAGAAATCCAAAACACGATATAGAATCTAAAAAATAAAAAGAACCATTCAGTATGGCTTTCTTAGGAGTTGCACATGTCACAGAATGAGCTAAAAAATAAGATTATCTTTCATAATATTGCAAAAAATTCCAGTTTTTGCATTATTTCCACGGAGTTTCTTTCCGCAAGGGCGACGTGTCATCGCCCAGAGCCCCAGAGCGACGCGGCTCTCCCTGCGGGAAAGCGGAATTTTTAAAGGCAAGAGTCGAGAGCAGAAATCCAGCGGGACCGGACGCCGGAGCCAGTTCCCTTTCGCACGGAAAAGGTCCCTCCTGCAGCCCAGAACCCGCATTTTTGGTTAAAAAGAAAAGGAAAAAGGCCGAGGGCGGCGCCGCCGCAACCCTTCGTTGGACGCGTCCCCCCGCGAAGTCACTCGGCTTCAGGGTGGCCTTAAAACACACAGAACTGGGTAACTGATGATTTTTTAATTTTTTAAATAAAAGTTTTGGAAATGGACAGAAGAACCTCGTTTGTGTTCTCGAAGCGCAGACCCAGGAACGATTCTGGGGGGCGAGGGCAGGACATCACCGCCTGCGCCCGACGGCTTAAAATGCTCCTTGTACTCCTGGCACGCTCTCTTTTTTTTGTCTTTTTTTTCCTTTTTTAAAAAATGAGGATAATAAAGAAATTCAGGCAGGGACATTTACACGTTATGCGCAAACACGTTAAAAAAAAAAAAGTCACGAGTTATTGAGACCAAGCGTATCAACTTTTAACCAAAAGGGAGATATTTTTTTGGAAACTAAATCTGTATATATATATATATATACACACACATATATATATTTAGAAAAAACAATAAAAAAAAGGGAACCTCACTGAAGTGTCCAAAGCCCTGAAGGGAAATACAAAGACGAGACGCTCGTGTTGGATAGAACAGGCAGAATTCTTGGGCGTTTGCAGAGGTTTGCATAGGGCAGCAGAGACGAGACGCACCCGGAGAGGAACCTGAGGGGTCTGGTCACGCAGAGGAATTGGTGAAGTTTCATAAAGTTTCACCATTTAAAAAAAAAAAAAATTAAATAAATAAAAATTATGTAAGAAGATCATAACCCAAGCCTGGCAAAGCGCTGAACGACCGACTCTTCCTGCGGTGTCGAACCTGCGCCCTCCGTCGAAACAAAGCACTTAAAACCTGCATCAGGTGTGCGAAGGATTTTATTTGGGGTATATATATAGTGGATGTTAGTAACGTAGAAGCACGTGCTAGGTTATAAGGGTAACATCGTAAAAGTTAGCTTTTACGGTGATTTTCTGGTTTTCTTTCCCCTTTTATTATATTTTTGTTTGTTTTTTTGCAGCCTCGGCTCAAAGAGCTTCAAAGCGGCACTGGTAGGAAATGCTTTGGAGAGCCACCCGGCTCGCTGCCCCTTCCTCTTTTATAAAAAAAAAAAAGAAAGGAAAAGAAAAAAAAAGTATTTCCAAAGGAATCGCACCTCGTCACTCCCCGAGTACAAAAATCGAGGACGGGGCGGGGAGGGAGGAAGAGGAGGACTCGGACCAGCATCTCCTGCTCCTCCTGGGCGAGACGGAACGTCACCGAACCCGAGGGGGTTTCAATTGTTTGGGGTTTAAAATAAATTTTTTTTAAATAGATTTTTTTTTCTGTTTACATATAAAAAGCAAAGCTACAGATATCTTTTAAGTACTGTATGTATTTGTCTACACGTAACAGGTGAGGCTGCAAATTCAGGACCTCAGACGCCCCCCTCCCTCCAACCCCCCCATCCATATGTACAGGATAAATGACAATAAATACAGAGCCCACACTCCGGGAAGCAAAAGTCAGGGTAACGAAACAGGAACCTTGTGCCAGGTCCCCCAAAACTGCCGGGGAAAAAAAAAAAGGATACAAAAGTCCAATCATAACCCGCAGGGTTCGCTCACATCTTTTTAAATACGTAAGAGGGCTTTAGAAGAAGGTAAAAATGCAAAAATTGAGATTTTTTTTTTTTAATAAACGAGTTTCTGTGTGACCGCCCCGAGTTGTATTTAATAAAGAAGGGGGCTGATCCCTCCTCACGAGGGATGGAGGGAAAACCCGCAGCTCCAAACCGTGCGAACCAGGACACATGTGCGGAAAGGCGGCGGCGAAGGAACCGAGCGAGGGACCGACACCGCAAACCCAGGCCGGGACACGATTCGGGGAGCGGGGGAAGAAGCGGCGACCGCAGGGGCTGAAATCCTTCAGGATGATTTGCTTGACCGGGGTTTATTGTACAAGATAATTTCGTATTGTTTTTTTTTCCCTTTGCTTCTCGTGAGGGAGCGCCTCAGGAAGAAAATAGCACCGTTAGTCGTTTGGCTTCCCGGTCAGGGGCTGTCGCTCGTGGCAGGGTTCAAGATGCCATCGTCACAGGCAGAGGATAAAACTGCTCCGTGACAAGGAAAGAGAGAGGTCTTCAGCTTTTTTTTTTTTTTTAAATTTTTTATTTAAAAACACACCAAAA
>NW_009734517.1:48046-49647 GCF_000703405.1 Apaloderma vittatum | reverse complement strand
AGAGGCTGCCAAGGCGCGTTGTCGCGGTGGTGCGTCTGGCGGAAGGCAACGGCGGCCGATACGGACGAGGAGAACCCGACTACCTGGAGCAGCCCCACAGAGTCTGGCAGGAGACTCTAGGAGAGAAACCTGGTTCTTATTTTTTTTACAAAAAAAAAGGTTTATTTGAAAATTTACATGGAACCAGTGCAGCTAAAGGTGAATTTTTCGTCGTTACTTAGGGAGGCGTTCCGCCCGCCGGTGATGGATGGTGACTTTTGGAGCGGCCAGCAAGAACGACGTGACCGAGCGAAAATGCCGGCGCCAGGGACGACGGGCTGGGAGCAGCGAGATTCCACCCAGCTGGGATCTCCTCACCTCGCCCAGCTCATCCCATCCTTCGCTACCCGATCCGGCTGAAGCTGTCCCTGCTCCCCGCAGGGGGTTGGACTCGATGACCTGGAACGGTCCCTTCTGGCCCAAGGCATTCTAGGATGTGAAACGCCTCGTCTTTAGCTACGGCTTGCATATATTTACGGAAAAGGCAGCTGCGCAAAGGGAGAGAAGTGAAGATACGCGCGGGGAAGAATGACAGGTAGAGAATTCCCAGTGCCCCCAGAGCAAAGGGTGCTTCTGGAAGCACCAACACGCGCGTCAGCGACCGAGGCTGGAAGACGGGAGGTGGGTAAGACACCAGTAGGTCCAAGAAAACGTTGTATTCTCTCTTTCTTTGACGGTGATTCTTTCGGAAGCAAAGAATCTAAGCAAAGAACTCATAAGGCTGTAAACCTGACTTGCCTTTTGATCTATTTGGCTCCACGGAAAAAAGAAAATAAAAAAAAAACCCAAACTCTCTTTAAATAACATTGCAGAAGGCCTGTGTCATCAACACACGCACTGGTCAGCTTTCACGACGTCAGCCTGTTACTCCACTGCTGCTGGGATTTTAGCCCACAAACGAGGTGTTAAAAAAACGAACCAGAAAGAAAAAAAAACCCAAACCCAACCACCTGCTTGGGACAGAAAAGTCCTGCGGGTGTCGCGTTCGGGGCGGGAAGGGCAGGAGGACTCGTGCTTCACCAGCCCACGGCGCGGGGCTCGGCTGTGGCGTCGGGGAAGGGGGAAGACAAAGCCCGTCGCGTCACTGGAAGCGACATCGCTAAGACAGTATCCGAGTGGAACAGAGAAGGACTTGTTTAGAAAACACAAGAGTTATTTTGCACACACGGACGACAACAAGGCTACTTAGTTTTTCCAACAGACTCCTTCCTCCCCCGCCCTCCCTCCCCCTACAAACAACAAGAGCGGAACAAAAAAAACCGAAAAAGAAAACCCGAACCAAAAAATCCCCCACCCATCCCTAAGAAATCCAGGTAAAATCCTTGTCGTTCTCCCCAGAGTTGTCCTGCTCCTGCGGGGAGTCGACGTCTTTGTCGTCGTCTAAAATCACGTCATCCTGCGACATGCCCACGTCGTCCTTCCACTTGATGTCGTCGTCGTCTCCCATCTCTTCGTCTCCTTCCACTTTGATGTCGTCGGGGTCTTCCATGTACTGCCCCTCCCCGGGGTAACACTCGTCCGGGGACCCTTCCCCGCCGTTGTGGTCCCGGTGCCCGGCCCTG
>NW_009734517.1:47258-47903 GCF_000703405.1 Apaloderma vittatum | reverse complement strand
GGGGGAGCCGTGCTTGATCCCCACGCTGGCCGCCGACATGAACACGCGGTTGCAGACTTTGCAGACGTATTTTTTGTCTTTGCTGTGCACCTGGGGGGAAAGCAGAGAACCCGCAGGTAAAGTCAGTGCCGAGGGGCAGGGACGGAGAGCCGCGGGGGGGGACGCGGTCCTGCCCTTCTGCCGAGGCGAAAGGGTTGGGTTAGATGATCTTTTGAGGTCCCTTCCAAGCCCTGACACTCGGTGATCCTGTGAAAATTTTAAAAAGGAAAAATAACCCCAGCCCCAAGCCCTCGTTGGTTCTCTGCGGACCAGAGCAGAACCACCCACGATCAAACCGGTGTTAATTTGGTGGTTTCTCTCCTGACGTCACCGAGGAACAAAAGAGCAGGAACGCCATGAACACACCCTGCATCTCTAAAAAAACCAAAAGAAGCAGCCAGATACACCTCCAAGCTTATTTCTGATGACTTTTGGTGGCTGAGAAACGGTTTGTCACAAATGTTTCCCTGCTGTAAATGGCATTTTATGTCAGAGAATAACGGGCCTACGGAGCTGTGACACTTGCAGAAGCAGCGCCAGGTGGGAAAATGCTCAGCAGGACACCAGGAACCACTTCAAGACTCAAACTCCACCACACGACGAGGG